>NW_016829753.1:0-35961 GCF_001698545.2 Rhinopithecus bieti | reverse complement strand
AAAAAAAAAAAAAAAACCCTCAGAGACTGTTATGTGTACTACCCACACAAACTTGAAAACCTAGAAAAAAATGGATAAATTTCTGGAAACACACAACCTTTCAAGATTGAACCAGGAAGAAATTGAAACCCTGAAAAATTAGCTGGGCATGGTGGCGGGCACCTGTAGTCCCAGCTACTTGGGAGGCTGAGGCAGGAGAATGGCGTGAACCTGGGAGGCAGAGCTTGCAGTGAGCCAATATCGCGCCACTGCACCCTGGGCTGGGCGACAGAGTGAGAATCTGTCTCAAAAAAAAAAAGAAAGAAAGAAATTGAAACTCTGAACAGACCAATAACAGGTTCTGAAATTAAATAGTAATAAAAAACTTACCAACCAGAAAAAGCCCTAGACCAGACAGATTTACAGCTGAATTCTATCAAATGTGTAAAGAATTGGTACCATTTCTACTGAAACCATTCCAAACAATCAAGAAGGAGGAACTCCTCCCTACCTCATTCTATGAGGCCAGCATCATTCTGATACCAAAACCTGGCAGAGACATAACAAAAAGAAAAAAACTTCACACCAATATCCATGATGAACATAGATGCAAAAATCCTCAACAAAATGCTAGCAAACTGAATCCAGCTACACATCAAAAACTAGAAACGAATAACAGAAAGATACACCACGATTAGGTAGGATTTATTCCTGGAATGCAAGGTTGAGTCAATGTATGCAACATAAACAACATATGCAAATCAATAAATGTGATTTATCACATAAACACTAAAATCAAAAAACACATGAACATCTCAATAGATGCACAAAAAGCTTTTAATAAAATTCAACATCCCTTCCTAATAAAAACTCTCAATAAACTAAGCCAATCAAAGAAACATACCTCAAAATAATAAGAGCCATCTGTGACAAACCCATAGCCAACATCATACTGAATGAGCAAAAGCTGGATGCGTTCTTCTTGAGAACTAGGACGAGAAAAAGATGCCCACTCACACCACTCCTATTCAACATAGTCCTGAAATCCCTAGCCGGAGCAATTAGGCAAGAGAAAGAAATAAAAAGCATCCAAATAGGGAAAGAGGATGTTTAACTGTCTCTCTTTGTAGATGATATAATTCTATAGCTAGAAAACCCCATAGTCTGCCAAAAGGCTCCTAGGTCTGATAAACAACTTCAGCAAAGTTTCAGGATATAAAATTAATGAACAAAAATTAGTGGCATTTCCATATACCAATAACATCCAGACTGAGAACCAAATCAAGAATGCAATTCCATTCACAATAGCCACACAGAAATACAAAATACCTGATAATACAGCCAACCAGGGAAGTGAAAGATCTCTGCAATGAGAATTACAAAACACTGCTGTAAGAGATCAGAGACAACACATATGAAAAAACATTTCATGCTCATAAATAGAATCATATTGTTAAAATGAACATACTACCCAAAGCAATTTACAGATTCAGTGGATTCCTACCAAACTACAAACAACATTTTTCAAAGAATTAGAAAAAACTATTCTAAAATTTATATGGAAACAAAAAAGAGCCTGAATATCCAAAGCAATTCTAAGCAAAAAAGAACAAAGCCAGAGTCACATTCCCTGATTTCAAACTACACTACAAGACTACAATTACCAAAACAGTATGGCACTGGGACAAAAACAGACACATAGACCAATGGAACAGGTTAGAGAACCCAGAAATAAAAATGAACACCTATAACCATCTGACCGTTGAGAAAGTCAACCATAAAAAGCAACAGGGAAAGGATTTCCTATTCAATAAAGGATGCTGGGACAAGTGACTAGCCATATGCAGAAGATTGAAACTAGACTCTCTTCTTTCACCACATACAAAAGTCAATGCAAGATAGATTAAAGACTTAAGTGTAAAACCTAAAACTATAAGAAACCTAGAAGAAAACCTAAGAAATATCCTGGACATAGATTTCATTATGAAGACTCCAAAAAGCAATTGCAACAAAAACAAAAATTGACAAGTGGGACCTAATTAAAGAACGTTTGCACAGCAAAAGAAACTATCAGCAGAGTAAACAGACAAACTACACAATGAGAGAAAATATTTGCAAAGCATGTATCCAACAAAGGTCTAATATCCAGAAACTATGTGGAACTTATACAAGTCAACAAGTGAAAACAGCCCCACTAAAAAGTGGGCAAAGGATGAACAGACACTTCTGAAAAGAAGACATACATGCAGCCAACAAGTATATGAAAAACTGTTCAACATCCTCAATCATTAGAGAAATCCAAATCTAAACCACAATGAGATACCATCTCACACCAGTCAGAATGGCTATTAATAAAAAGTCAAAAAATAACATACTGGTAAGGTTGCAGAGAACAGAGAAAGCTTACACACTGTTAGTGGGAATATAAATTAGTTCAGCTACTGTGGAAAGCAGGTTAGAGATTTCTCAAAGAACTTAAAACAGAATTACCATTCAACCCAGCAATGTACACTTATGTTTACTGCAGTACCATTCGACCCAGCAATGTACACTTACGTTTACTGCAGTACTATTCACAATAGCAAAGACATGTACTCAACCTAGATGCCCATCAATGGTGGACTGGATAAAGAAAACGTGATACATACACATCATGGAATACTATGCAGTCATAAAAAAGAATGAAATTATGTCCTTCACAGCAACATGGATGTAGCTGGAGGCCATTATCCTAAGCAAATTAATGCAGGAGCAGAAAATCCAAGACTGCATGTTCTGCCTTACAAGTTGTAGCTAAACGCTGAGTATACATGGACACAAAGAATGATAAACACCAGAGCCTACTTGAAGGTGGAGTGTGGGAGGAGGGTAAGAATTGAAAAACTACATTTATGCTCACTACCTGAGTGACAAAATAATTTGTACACCAACCCCCATAACACACAATTTACCCATGTAGCAAACATGCACATGTATCCCCTTAACCTTAAATAAAAGTTGGAAGGAAAAAAATGTGGGATGCAATGAAAGCAATGCCTAGAGGCAAATTATAGCAACTCCATATATTAGGAAAAGAAGAGAGATCTAAAATCAATAATCTAAATTTCTACCTTAGATGCTAGAAAAAAGATCAAATGAAATACAGAGTAAGCAAAAGAAAAAAATACTATTTAGATCATAAATCAATGAAATTGCAAACAGAAGAACTACAAAATCTAAAAAAAAATCAAAAGCTGGTTCTTTGAAAAGGTCAATGAGAGTTATAAACCTCTGGTCTTGAAAACCAAGAAAACAAGAGAGAAAACACAAATCAGAAACAAATATCAGAAATGAAAGAAAGACCATTGGTATTGTTTCTGTGGACATTAAAAGGATAATAAAGGAATATTATTAATAACTATATGCCTTAAATTAAATAACTTAGAGATGGACCAATTTCTCGAAAGACACCATCTATTAAACTTCCAACTCACCCCAAAAGAAATAGACAATGTGAACAGACTTATCTATAAGAAATTGAATCAATAATTAATAACCTTCCAAAACAGAACACAAAGCCCAGATGTTTTACTGGTGAATTCCACCAAATATTTATGGCAGAAGTGATACCAATTATTTACAGTCTCCTTCAGAAAGCAGAAGCAGATGTAACACTTACTAACTTGTTTTATGAAGCCAGAATTAGCCCAATACCAAAATACATTACAAGACTGGAAGATTACAAACTAATATTATGAATATAGATACAAGATTACAAACCAATGTTATGAATATAGATACAAAACTTCTCAACAAAATGTTAGCAAATTGAATCCAATAATGTATGAAATAATTATTCACTATGAACAAAAGGGAGTTCTTCTAGGTATGCATAGCTGGCTTGGCATTAGAAAGAAATTAGTTTAATCCATACCCTTTACTCGACTGCGTAAAGAAGTCATATGACTATATAAATGAATTTTGAAAAAGCATTTGTCAAAACCCAGCACACATTTATAATAACTCTCAGCAAGCTAAGAAAAGAGGCAAACTACTCCAACTAAATAAAGAGTATCTATAAAAACTCTATAGCTATCATCATACATATTATGATTTTCTAGATACTTTCTCCCTAAGAATGGGAACAATGCAAGGATATCCCCTCTCACCATTTGTCCTAGTCCATCAGGGCTACTCTAATAATTAACCTTAGACTGGATACATTACAAACTACAGAAATTTCATTGCTCAAGGGGTAAACACTGGGTCCTTACATGGTAGAAGGGGAAGCAAGCTTCCTTGTACCTCTTTTTTAAGGGCATTAATCCCATTCTTGAGAGCAGAGCCCTCATGACCTCATTACCTCCCAAAGGCCCCACCTCTTAATACTATTGCTCTGGGGATTGAGTTTCAACATATGAGTTTTTGAGAGACATACACATTCAGACTGTAACACCACTTCTATTCAATATCCTACTAGAAGTCTTAGCTAGTGCAATAAGACAAGAAAAGTAAGTAACAAATATACAGATTGGGAAGGAAGAAATATAACTGTCTTGTTTTCACAGATGACATGATT
The DNA here is from genome assembly GCF_001698545.2 of Rhinopithecus bieti. Lineage (NCBI taxonomy): Eukaryota > Metazoa > Chordata > Mammalia > Primates > Cercopithecidae > Rhinopithecus > Rhinopithecus bieti. The sequence goes on along the minus strand of NW_016829753.1, from coordinate 31,424 downwards.
GTTTATGTCAAAAATTTAAAAAGAAATCAGCAGAAAACATCCTGGAACTAATAAGTGATCATAGAAAGGTTGCAGGATTCAAGGTTAATACTCAAAGTTAAGTTAATCACTTTTCTATATAGCAGCAATGAACAATTGGGATTTAAAATAAAATACACAACACTATTTACATTAACACTTCCCCAAAAGTGAACAGTTACATATAAATATAACAAAAATATGCACAAGGTCTATATAAAGAAAACTTCAATACTCTGATGAAAAAAAATCAAAGAAAGTCTAAATAAATGGAGAGATAGTCTACACTTGTGTGTAGGAAGACCCAGTATTTTCACATTGTCAGTTTTCTCAAGTTGATCTAGAGATTCAATACAATCCCAATAAAATCCTAGCAAGTTATCTTGTAGATGCCAACAAAGTGATTCTAAAGTTTATACAGGAAATACAAAAGATCCAGAATAGCCAACATAACACTGAAGAAGAACAAGTTTGGGAGGGCTGACACTTCACAAATTTAAGACATACCATAAAATGACAATAATCAAAATAATGTGGTATTGATGAAAGAATAGACCTATAGATCAATAGAGAGCCCAGAAACAGAACCACACAAATATAGCCAACTGATCTTTGAAGAAGGAGCCAAGGTAATTAAATGACAAAAAAAAAAAAATATTTTCAACAAATGGTGAAAATAACTGGGCATGTACATATAAAAATAAATAAATCTACACAGAGACCTTACACTTTATAAAATTAACTCCAAATGGACCATAGTCCTAAATGTAAAATTAAAAACTATAAAACTCCTAGAAGATAACATAGGAGAAAATCTAAGTGATCTTAAGTTTGGCCTTGCGTTTTCAGACAGAACAGAAAAGCAAAATCCATGAAAGAAAAATAAAAAAGGATGTTGGATTTTATTAAAATTTAAAACTTCTGTTCTTCAAAAGATACTTAAAAAGGAAAAGGTAAGTCATATACTGAGAGAAAATATTTGCAAAACATATCTGATAAAGGAGTTATATCCAAAATATACACAGAACTCTTGCCAGGCACAGTGGCTCACGCCTGTAATCCCAGCACTTTGGGAGGCTGAGGCGGGTGGATCACCTGAGGTCAGGAGTTCCAGACCAGCCTGGCCAATATGGTGAAACACATTCTCCACTAAAAATACAAAATAAAATTCTCCACTAAAATAATGGTGAAACACATTCTCCACTAAAAATAAAAAGCCAGGCGTGGTGGCAGGCACCTGTAATCCCAGCTACTCAGGAGGCCAAGGCAGGGGAATCGCTTGAACCTGGGAGGCAGAGGTTGCAGTGAGCTGAGATCACACCATTGCATTCCAACGTGGACAACAGATCAAGACTCTGTCTCAAAAAAAAACAAAAAAAAGAACTCTTAAAATTCAACAATATAAAATAACAAACAAATTTAGTGAGCCAAAGATCTGAATAAATGTCTCACGAAAGGAGCTATACAGAGGCAAATAAGTATGTGAAAACATACTCCACATCATTTGTCATTAGGGAATTGCAAATTATGGCAGTGAGATACCACTACACACCTATTAGAATGGCTAACCTCCCAAAGACAGACCACACCAAATGCTGGCAAAGATGTGGAAGAACAGGAACTCACAGTCATTGCTGGTGGGAATGAAAACTGGTGCAGTCACTTTGGAAGACAATTTGGCAATTTCTCCCAAAGCAAAACTTAGTCTTACATGATCTAACAATTACACTAGTTAGTATTTACGGAAATGAGTGAAAAGCATATGTCCACATAAAAACCTGCAAATGAATGTTTATAGCAGCTTTATTCATAATTGCCAAAACTTAGAAGCAACTAAGATATCCTTCAATAGGTAAATAGAAATTGGTATATCCATACAATGGAACATTACTCAGTAATACCAAAAAAAAAAAAAAAAAATACTAAGCCACAAAAAGTCATGAAGGAGCCTTATATGCATGTTATTAATTGAAAGATGCCAGTGTGAAAAGGCTATATATTGTGCGATTCCAACTAGATGATATTTTGGAAAAGGCAAAACCATAGAGACAGTAAAAAGATCAGTAGTTGTCAGAGATTTGGAGTGAGGGAGGAAGGGAAGAATAGGTGGAACACACAGGAGATTCTTAGGGTAACAAAACTGTTCTGTTCGGTACTGCACAAGAAAGGATACATGACATTATGCATTTGTCTAAACTTATAAAAGCGTACAGCACACCAGTGATCCCTAATGTAAATTATCCCTAATGTAAATTACTACTGATAATGTATCAATACTGATTTGTCAATTGCAATAAATATTTCCACTCAATTTTTCTGTAAACCAAAAAACTTCCCTAAAAATTGTCGATTAATTTTTTTAAATAATGAGAAATCTATATATTTATATGGAAAGATCTATCTGATGCATGGATAAGAGGAAACAGCAAGGGTAGAACAGTGTAAAATGTGTTGCTTTTTACATAAACATAGGGGAAAATAAATGTACATTCATATTCACTTGTTTATAGATAAAAAGCATTGGAAGAAAACCTACAGAACTAATCACAGTGGTTACCTGTGAGGCTGGCTGTTGAGCTGACTGGAGGAGGGAGAGTTATGAAAGAGAGAATATGTGAATCTATGTCATTTGATTGTAGCATTATTTATTTTCTAAATTATATTTTTTTAAAAAAACAAGCCCCTCAGAAGGTTTGTCTGAGCTCTGGGGAAAGCTGCGCTTGAATGTCCTAGAACTAATATTTTTATTTAACACTCCGAATAACTCTCCAGAATTTACCCTATAGAAATTCTTTCATGTGTGCAGAAACTACAAAGATATTCACTGCAGCATTATTTGTAATAGATGAAATTTTGGAAACATCTTAAATATGTGTCAACAGTGGAAGTGGTTAAGAGAATAGTAATACAGACACACTAGGCACTGCGATGCATCAGTTAAAAAGAATAAAGTAACTTCGTATGAGTTGTTGAAAACATCCATGATTTATTGTCAAGAAAAAAAATTAAGTTGCAGAAAAACATGGACAGAAAACTTTTTAACTATAATATGATTTTGTTTGTAAATGTAATAAAGATCTGGAAGGATATACAACAAACTGAAAACAGTGCCTACCTCGGGGGAAGTTATAAGGGTAGGAGGGGAGTGTCCTGCTTTTTACTCTACTTCCTATTGTTTGACTTTTTTTCTTTGCAACTATGATGTATTGCTTTTAATACATGAATACACACATAAAGATTTTTAAAAACCCAATGGAGTGTTCCTGTCCAGAAGCAGCAGCCATCTCAGGGACTGTTTGTCATTACCTCTATTCATTTCTTTCGGACCAGGAAGGGCTAAAGGAACCTCAGTGTTCTCTGTAGCATTGTTAACTGGGGCACTGAATCTAACTTGCCATACCCTGTAATTGGATCCTTCCAGTAAAGCTGCCTCAATAAAATGTCCCAAGTGCAGCAGCCAAGTGTTTAGGAGGCACATAGGACCTTGGTGGCAGCCTTGGAGGTAGGGGTGGGAGCCTGGGCCTGGGGCCTGGGTCTAAAATGCTGTAGGAGGCATGCATTAAAGTCCCAGCAAGCTTAACTAGCAACAGAGGGGCATGTCTGCATTTTTCATGCAGGCTTAGAGAGACTTGTTTGCAAGGCTCAGGATCCCTGGTGAGCAGTTTTCTGTGGCTTCAGTTACAGCACAATTTCAAAAGTATTAATGCAATGAGACTTTCGTATAACTACATTAGGAAAAAGAAAAAAATTAACTCTGGTTTCTCCAGCAGGCATTCTGCTATAATGAATATATCACAAGAAGGAAGTGATTGTCGATAATTATCCCCTATAATCTCATCTCATGCAGTACCAAAAATGATAGACAGAAAGGGGCCAGCGACTTTCTCTTTGCTTGGTCTGTAAGCACAATGTAAGTTCCATTCATATGGTCTTTCCTTTTATTGTTTCATCTCCCAGGGGCCATGAATTCTCTTGTGATCTAAAGAATAAGCTCTCCATCACAGTCATTTTTTGTTTTAAGGTTTCAAAACCCAAGAGCTGAATCCAGATGTGGCCTTTTAAGTCAAGCCAGCTTGGAGTCACAGACTGTTGGTGCCTAATGCTTGTCTGTCTCAGTTCTCCTCCTTCACACAGGGGGAGTAAAGGTCTTCAGACACGAAATTACATGGAGGTGTCAGTCACAGAGTAGGGACCTGAATTTTGGCCTCCGGAAATTCCATTCCAGATTTCTGAAGCCATGTGTTTATTCATTCATATCCTCACTCATTTCTTCATTCAACAAATTCTTATTGAGCACCTACTATGTACAGAGAAGGATAGCATTATAATTTAAAGTGCTAACTTTGGAAAGAAATTGCTTAGGTTTTTATCCTAGCTCCAATGCTTATTACCTGTGTATCCTTTATGGAGTTACATAACTTCTCTGTATCAGGTTCCCTATATTTAAATGGAAATAATGGTGGAACCTACCTCATGACGTTGTTGGGAAGACTAGAGGAGTTAATATATGGAAGGCACTTAGTATACAGTATAATGATTGCTACTGTTGTCACATTTTTATCATTATGTACCAAACATTATGCAGTGGATTTGGAATACAATTACGAACAAAACAGACAGGGACTTACTTTCATAATGTGCATTGACTAGTGTGGAAGAGCTGGGACTTAATCTAACCAGGATGGTCAGACAAGGCTGACCTGAGAAAATGATGCAGTTCTGAAATCTAAAGGAGTTAACTAGGGTAAATGGGAAAGGAAAGTTTTCTGAGTGAAGGAAAAAGAATGTGCAAAGGTTCTGAAACAGCTGGAGCATTGTTTTTTTTTATAAAACTGCAATACTATGTGTGTGGCTGCAGCATAGATATCAAAGGCAGGGCAAGATGAGGTTGAGTTCTGTTAAGTGTCACATCTCCTAGGGCCTTGCAGACCACTTTAATGGGCCATCATTATCCTAGAAATAATAGGAAGGCATTGGGGGGCTTTAAGCAGGGAAATGCCATGATTAGATTTCATTTTAGAAAGATCTCTCTGGCTGCTAAATAAAGAATAGATTGGAGGAATGTCCTTTCTCAAATAACCAGTGTCTCTCTTTGTTGACAATCATGGTAGATAAAGGGAGGGCATGCATCCAGGGAAAGAAGTCAGTGATTGTCTTCACAGAGAGAGGTGCAGAGAGGTTGGGTGGTGGGAGAGGGCCAGATGGGAGGTAAATTTTGCCTGCTTGCCAACTTAGAGAATTGCACAGCCAGTCTTTCTTCTTTAAATGGTCACCATATTGAATAGCAACAAGAATAATTTTTTAAGCAAAGGAAATTCATTCTGGACACCTACAGCAAAAAGGAAATTTGTTAGAAGATGTGGAGGTATCCTAGGATCAAAGGGAAGGCTGCAAAACCAGGCTTAAAATGCACAGAGTCCAAGCAACTCCAAATCATTGGTAGAGGAGCCAATGAAGAAGAAATCTCTACCCCTCTGCTCCTCTTCTTCCCTGCCCATTTTTTTGGAATGGATGCTAAGCAACTAAAACCCAACAGGTATCCACTAGAATATTCAGTCATGGAAGCATCTTCCTCTCCTCACACCTAATCATCTCCACCACAACCTCTCCCAACTGTCCCCAACACATCCCCACAGACCTGACAGTTTTCACCACTCCTCCAGATTCCTTGCCATCAGATCCTTCTTTGTAAATGATAACATGCAGGGGTGCCTCCACATTCCACCCTTCAGTCATGGGCCCCCACTTGTTTCCAAATTTCTATTTTGCTTTCTGCTTCCTGATGGTAAACACCCATCTGTATTTTGAATTTTTTAAAGACAGTAACCTAACTGGCTACATTCAGGGATATGTGGTAGGGTCAGAGAAAGAGCATTAGGTTTGCACATAGAAAACAAATTCTGGCTTCCACTCACTAATTACGTGACCCTAAATAAGTCACTTTCTCTGAGCCTCAGTGTCCTCATCCATAAAATGGGCATGACAACAACAGTTATTTCACAGATTACAGGACAATCAAAAGAAATTGTGAATGTGAAAATGCTTTAAACCAGTGGTTCTCAATACTGGCTGTGCTTCAGAATCTCTTGTTGTTTTGTTTCTTAAAAGACAGATGACTTTCCCAGACCTACTGAGTCAAAATATCCAAGGGTAAACCTCAGACAGCTATATTTCTAAAAAGTTTCTAAAGTGATTCAAATGTGCAGGCAGAGTGAAAAACACATTCTGGATGTAACCTTTTGGATGCGCACTGCTGTCCAGCAACACTTACCCACTGTGGTCTGGCTACTATGTTCTATCCCTTCTCCCTGCTGTTATTCCTAGGCATCTCCAAACCATCCTCTGCTTAGACTTCCTGGGAAGCCTTCAGTGATTGTAAATCAGACACATCAGTGCTCCACTTGAATACCTTCAAGTGCCTCACAGTGTTCTTAGGATGAGGAACAGATAATGACTTGAGGCCCCGCAGGATTTGGCTGTGCCAACCTCTGACCTCAACCCCTCTCACTCCCTCCTCTCCTTGTGTTCTGGCCCACAGTTCTTTCTGGTTCTCCAACACACCAGGTTCCCTTTCCCTGGAGTCCTTTGCACTTGGTGACCCTCCTGTCCAGAATGTTCCGCTCCAGATCTCTGAATGTCTGGATTTTTCTTAACGTTGAGCCAGAGGGAGACCTACCAGACCATCCAACCTCAATTACTCCCTCCCCACCTGTCACCTTCCATTCATCACGGCACCTGATTTATTTTCTTTAAGTCACTTAACCTTCTCTGAGATCATTCCTTTATTCATTTTCTTATTTCTATACATTTTTCCTGGCTAGAATGTAAGTTCTGCAAGAGAGGGATATTTCAAATATAGGTGATTGATTTATCTGTAGTGCTAAGATTGCCTGGCACATAGTAGGTGCTTAGCAAATTAATCAGAGCATGAATAAATAAATGCACATTTTGTTATCTAGGGCAAAGGAGAACTCATATCTTGCCATCCCCCAATGGTTTAGCCAAGCTATAAAATGATCAGAATTTCTACTTTGATTCAGCTTCCAGTTGCTGAATTGCAACTCCCAAAATTCACAGCCAAGCACTATCAGGTGACCATAGACTCCAAAAGGTATCATAAATTGCTTCATATGTGTTCTTCTGGGGCTTAGGCAATGAACTTGATATTTACTGTTTGGCAAAGTCTTTCTGTTTTACTTTGTTGGTAGGTGTAAGTTGATTTTTGCAGCCCAAAACACCTCTTTCTGGCTGGCTTCCCTGTTTTTCCTCCTTTTACTAGCATACCCTGGAGTAGTATAACCAAGCTGAGGTGAGTTATGTGCAGGGAAATGGGCCTTAATGAATAGAAAATCCATGGAATTCATTTGATGTTAGCACATTAACACTCTTTTTGCCAAGTCTTCCAAATTTCAACTTTTCTGCACAAAAAATAAAAATATTGGAGGAAGGTATATCTCTTTTAAGACCATGATCTTGGAATTACATAAGCAATTCTATACCCTTTTTTGTAGTGAAACGTGGTCAAAAGCAGTCAACCGTCATCAACGAACCCCAGACCCAAATGTCAACAAGCCCCATTGGTATAATATATTGGCAGGGGCTTGGGCCATGACGTCAGGTATACTAGGTGCTGTGGCTTATTGGCTATGGATCTGGGGCAAGGAACTTAGCCTTCCTAAGTCTCAGGTTCCTCATCTGTAAATTCAGGGCAATAATAGCACCTGTGTCGTATTATTAACCATCGTTAGGATGAAATAAAATAGATGTCAGGTGCCTAGCATATTACTAGCATGGAGTAACCATTCTATGCATGTTGGCTGAAAACTAAATAAATTAACTAAATAAGTGTCATTCCACTGTCTCTCCTTTTTAGATTCCATTTCCCTACCATGCTCTTCCATGCTATGCTCCCCTTCAAGAACGCTGAATGATAGGATCGATCTGGAGAGAAAAATAGGCCCAGTTATAATTGGGGTCCAGCCTGGAGCCTAGTCTCCTGAAAAACAACTATCATTTTCACATCAGAAATGTCCTGATGTACTGTAGAACATAGTCTCTCACCCACCAAATAGAGATAATAATATACCCTACAGGCTGAATGTGGAGTCGAATTATTCTCACGAATCTGTTTCCTATAAAATCTTTTGCCAGGTTCTGGACATATTACATTAAAAAAGACACAGGCCCTCCCCCACGGATCTCACAGACTCACTTCAAATCTCAATTCTGTCTCTGCCTGGCAAAAATGTGAGCAAGTCACTGGGCTTACTGAGCCTCAGCTTTGTGCTTTAGAAAGGGATATCTGGCCTCCTACACCCTCTGTGCTGAATGGGACTTCAATAAGATAAAGCATTTCTAGTGGTCAGAAACCAACTCTGGATAACTTAAGCAGAAAGGTATTTTTAGAAGGTTATCAGGTTACTCAAACTACCAACCCAAAGGCTGGAAAACACACAGTATCCAAGCGCCCCACAGCTACTTGCAAAAGGAACGCCTGCACAGAACATAGTCACTGCTAGACACCAAGGCCCTCACCACAGAAAGTTGCAGCCACCCATGAATAATTAATTCCCTCCAAATTTACATCCTGGCTCACAACCCAAAGGCCCAGGGAGGAACATCCAGTTGTCTGAGCCTAGATCATGAGTCTACTCTGCAGCTGCCAGGGACTGGGGAGAAGGAAATCAAGACACTGTCAGTTTCCAAAGTGGGAGGCAAGAACTGCCTTCCTCCATGCCCTAGGTTGGAGGGGTATGTGGGTGCTGAGCAGTCCCCCAATGCCAAATACCCACTGAAGGATATGAAAGTACTCTGCACACCACGGATAGCTGTGTCTTTCTGAATCATGCTGACTGGGCAGAGTTCAACCGCCTATGAATAGGGTTGATGAGGACCACAGACCTAAGGAGCACGTTCATTGTGCTTTAAAAGAAAGAAGAATGAATTATCCATACTCAAAAGAGATTTACTGTAAGAGCCCATGGGCATTTCCTAGAAAAATTCCAATAGTTTCATGCTGTTAGGACAAGGCATTTGTGTAACTTCTACAGGGGAAATGGCTTAGTGCTTTATTCACTAATATCAACCTGTCATCTCGTTACTATTGATCAGCACTGGCTTGCCACCGGCATGTTGGGAAGGAGCTGGTTCCTCAAAGGTCGGCCCTGACCTGAAAATCCTCCTGCCCAGTGCCAGGTACTTTCTGAGAGCTCCAGAAAATTCTCCAGCCAATGGTATCTTCCTCTATAGCCTCCTCTGCCTCAGAGGGTGAAAAAAAAAAAGAGTGGCTCCATGTATGAATTGAGAGAGGTATTTTAAACACTGCTGGGCACAGCTGCCTTCACTCGGTAAATATATTTGTTACACAGTGCCAGGAAATTGTGAAGGAGAGAGCAGAAGAGGGAGAAACAACAGCTATCTTTGGAGCCTGAAGTCTTGCTTGGAGTCACTCACCACCCTGGCACCATGCCAAAAGCATGCTTTTCCCCACCATCTCAATCCTCCAACGTACCCCTGCATCCTTTTATAATAAGCAGCCTTGAGTGCTGTCATTTAATACCCATACACAGGGCTCCCCAGAGCTTGGAAACTCTTGCAACTGTCTCCTTGATAGGCATCTAAGAAACAAATGAGGAGAAAGGATGTCTAAAGGCTCCATTAACATTGTTAGGTTAGAAACGTTGACAATAAGTCGATTCTTTTTGACATGACTGTCCTGGTAATGAAGGGACATTTCTACATGACTCTTCCTAATGTAAGATAAGATATGGATGGCCTCTGATTTTTCTGACACATGTCCAGTATATCAAAGGGGTGGGGACTGGTATAAGAAAATGGGTTGTTTCAGTGACACATTAATAGGAGCCCTGGTTGGGAGATTAATGATAATGCTACCTTGGGCTTGAGTGTTCTGGCAGCTCACCTGGGAATGTAAGCTGGAATTCCTAGAAGAGGGGGTTAGAAAACCCAGGGGCCTCCACGTAACACCCAGATGAAGTCCCCTCATTTGCCCAGAGAATCCTAGAAAACCACAGGCAGGAGGGGAATTGTCCATGCTCTAGAATGGTATTTTTCGTCTGCCTCTGGCTGGGTTATGGTTGATAATTAGGTGGGCCTGGTTCTGACCTGTCAAAAAGAATGGATCTGCTGAGATTGGTAGCAGACCCCTTGAGCAGGCAGGAATGAGGCTGTTGGGACAGTAGACTAGCCGGGCTGGCCAGGAGGCTAGAGCAGGGAAAGCTGGCCCCCCATAATTGTATGAGAATAGAACAGAGACTCTGGAAGCAGAAGTTGAAAGACCAGCAATTTCAGCATCCAGTGATCTTTCCCCAGACACTGAGCCTGCCCCGTAGAGCTCCAGGAGTTCTTAGGAGGTCACATTTGGTACATAAAAACAGAACTAAACAAAACCCAGCCTCTGTGCTCCCAACTCACCTCACCCTGCCCTACTTTTTCCACAGCCTTTAACCACCTTCCAACATATACTATAATTTACTAGCATGTTATCTTAGGTGTAGATAAGCCTCAAGGCATGGCTCTTTGTTTTGTGTTCCAAGCGCCTACAACAATGCCAACATATAGTAGGCACTCAATAAATACTTCCTTAATAAATGACTGACTTTAAAAATTGTCAAAAGTCAAATATTTCCTTTTTTTAATTTTTTAAGGACAGAGTCTCACTCTGTTACCCAGGCTAGAGTGCAGTAACACAATCATGGCTCACTGCAGCCTCAAACTTTTGAACACAAGTGATCCTCCCATCTCAGCCTCCCAAGTAGCTGGGACTACAGACCATACTTAGCTAATATTTTTATTTATTTATTTTTGTAGAAATGGGGTCTCACTATTGCCCAGGATGGTCTTGAACTCCTAACTTCAAGCAATTTACCAAAACACTAGGATTACAAATGTGAACTAACACACCCAGCCATCAAATGTTTCTCTTTTGAAAAAAAAAAAAATTATAAAATTAGTTAAACTTCTTTGGCAACTTAACCACACGATATGAATAAGAGATGTTGTTACATTATTATTAAATTTTAAAATCATCAAAAAGATGCAAAGAAAACAGCAAGTACTTGGGAAAAGGTGAGCATTCTAGGGAAGGCACTAAAAGCAGAAGATTGATAGGTTGCTTATGCATTTTTGGGCTTTAACTCCCTTCTTGGTAATAATACAGACAGTTATGGTACGAATGAAAGTAATAACCATCAATGTTTATGAAGTTCTGATAATGTCCCAGGCCCCAGGGCAAAACAGTTTAGCTGCATTATCTCACCTAATTCTTAAAGCAACATATTAGAGCAGTTGCCATGATTACCACTTCTGTTTTACAGATGAGGAAACTGAGTCACAGAGCGGTTGAGTAATTCTCTCAAAATCACACAGTTATAATAGTACAAGGCAAGGCTGGGCACTCGAACTCCAAATTTTCTGATTCTGAGGTCCCACGTCAGGCCCTATGTCATAACTCCTGTTTCTCATTCTCTCCTTGCCTCTTTGTCGATCACTTTTCCTCTAGTCCACACTGGTAAAAGGAAAAACCTAAAAAGGTGAAGTCATTGTAGTCTTAGGAAGGAGAAAGGTAGAGTCAGCTATGTGGACACATTGCAGAGTACTCAAATTTGCTTTCAACCAATCTCGCCCTTACCCTCAGAACACATAATGCTAAAGATGCAACTAGGAGAGTTGTATGAACTTGAAGATGCTCATTGGACTCCTTTCTTTAATCAATTTAATCTCAAAGCATTAAGAAAATGCTTCTTATCAAATAGCCCAACCCACCAATGAACTGTGTACCTGATCTGCCTCCCTTCTCAGGCTGCCTCGTGATTTATTCTGTCACAGCCCCACCTCAAGCCTCGCAGGGCAGATGGTGCCAGATGGTAAACTTATAACAACTTCTGCAATCAAACTGCAGAGAGGTTGCCAAACTTCCTTCCTCTGATCCCTAAGAGTCACTGGAAGATGCTTCGCGTGCCCCGTGGGAGGGAATGTGATGGGAAGGGGTGTACTTCAACCAGAATGTGGCTCTGCTTTTATCTACTTCACACCTTGAATTTCTGAACTAAGTTTGTTTCTAAAGGCTCATCTGTAACAAAAGAGAAGAATATGAAATCACAAGATAGAGAAACACAGTTTATTAAAAAGAGACCTTGGTTCACAGTTGAGAAAATTGGGTCCTGGTTCCTCCCCTGCCATTGCCTTGAGCAAATCACTTAACCCCTTGGGACTCAGTTTTCTCACCTGCAAAATGAGGAGATTTTGTATCAGTATTAGTTAATTAGTTGTGACAAATGTACTAAAGTGACGTTCACAATACGGCAAACTGAGGGTGGTGTAAACGGGAACCCTCTGGAATACTCTTACAGCTTTTTCAGAAACTATTAACATATTTTAAAGTTTATTAAGTAAAAAAAAAGTTGAAGGCCTCATAAAATCCATTTCAGGGCTTTTTTTTTTTTTTTTTTTTTTTTTTTTTTTTTTTTTTTGAGACAGAGTCTCATCCTGTCATGTTGTCACCCAGGCTGGAATGCAGTGTCACAATCATGGGTCACTGCAGCCTTGATCTCAAGTGATCCTCATGCTTCAGCCTCCTGAGTAGCTGGGACCACAGGCACGCACCACCATGTCCAGCTAATTTTTTTTACATAGAGACCGGCTTGCACTATATTCCTAGGCTAGTCTTGAACCCCTGGCCTCAAGCAATCCTCCCGCCTCAGCCTCCCAAAATGCTGGGATTACAGAAGTGAACCACTGCGCCCAGCCGATATTCCAGCTTTAAAATGCACCTGATGTTATCCATTCTTTAAAGAAAGCTACCTCGGTAAAGTTTTCAAGTTTCTTTCGTTAAAATTTCAGTTTGCCATTTATTGGCTTTCCACTATACCTGGAGATGCAGAGGAAAACTCTAAATTCTGGAATGTTTTTTGATATTGGTTTATCTCATAAAATCAGTTCGTCTGGATCCTGGAGGCACCTAGCTCTGGGCATCTTCTGTTGTAGAGTCTTGGGATTTTTTTCAGCCATCCTTACTCCCTGGTCTTATATATACTTACTATATTGGTCTACAACACGTACCACAACTATGTGTATGCAGTGTACACACACACATATGCACTTACACACACACAAACACTAAACTAAAGTTAGATATTTTAGTCAATATTTTAGTTTTACTGTCCTAATGTTATAAACCTGTAAAGTCATGCTAGTACTTTAAGTAGATGAAGTAGACAGTTCAAAACTTAGTTAAGTTTAAAAAGAGAAGTCGGTCGGGCGCGGTGGCTCAAGCCTGTAATCCCAGCACTTTGGGAGGCCGAGACAGGCGGATCATGAGGTCACGAGATCGAGACCATCCTGGCTAACACAGTGAAACCCCATCTCTACTAAAAAATACAAAAAACTAGCCGGGCAAGGTGGCGGGTGCCTGTAGTCTCGGCTACTAGGGAGGCTGAGGCAGGAGAATGGTGTAAACCCAGGAGGTGGAGTTTGCAGTGAGCTGAGATCCGGCTACTGTACTCCAGCCTAGGCAACAGAGCGAGACTCCATCTCAAAAATTTAATTAATTAATTAATTAATTTAAAAATGAAAAGAGAAGTCTTAGTTCTCAAAAATAGACTTTTCCATATCAAATTTCAGCCTTTGGGTTTCACCATAGTCTCCTTTGCTATTTCCAGACCACTGATCAGCATATGACTATATTGTGCTGGTTCCCAACCAACATCGCCATGTAAGAAGTTTTTGTCAGAAAACTACTGATGTTCACAAATGATTTTAATACACATTGGGGTTTTGAGAATATATGGCAACAAGGGCAGTATGGTGTGTTGGCTGCAGTGTTTATTTCACTGAATAAAATGGGCAAGTGTTTGCTTCTTAGCAATGCTTTCTGTTTCCCTTCTTGACTCCAAATGCCTTAAGGATAGTTAATGACAATACTATCTTGGGGCTTCCAAAGTCCCCAAACACTTGATTCCATGGGGCTTGGACCAATCTATAAATTGGGTGTTTGGAACCAAATTGCACAGCTATCACTGACTAGAGTGGCCATAATGAAATCGTAGCTACTTGACCCGCTTACTTGAAAGGCCTTTAAAAAAAAAAGAAAATCCATTAATCAATTTGTTTCTTGAGGCAACTTAGCAACAGGGATCCCTGCAGTAAATTGGTGCTTTTGCTAATGAGCAAGTTGGATTGAATAGTTAGTTGCATCAACTTAATTCAATTTTTAGGCTATTGATTTTCATTAGGAAGATTCAACACAACCTTCCCACCTTCCTACAGACATACTTTTCCCATTGGTGATATGCTATGTTTCACAATTGTCCCAATGGAATATGTCCAGAAGACTATTTCATCATGTCAAAAATTGGGGGAATCTGTGGCAAACAGAACTTCCCATTATTATGAAACCAAGACAGAACAATTTCTAAGCCCCATACTTCGAAGATCAACTCATTTTTTTAAACTCATATCCATTACAATGTTCTCTAACTATATCTTCTGTATATACCCTCTACTCAAGAATATTTGGGTTGAGCTTCGATTTATTTCTTTATTAATTCACTTCTTCAACAATATTTTTATTATCATACTTATGTTCTAGGGCACAAGTGCACAATGTGCAGTTTATTATATATGTATACATGTGCCATGTAGGTGTGCTGCACCCATTAACTCATCATTTACATTAGATATATCTCCAAATGCTATCCCTTCCCCCTCCCCCTACCCTGCAGCAGACCCCAGTATGTGATGTTCCCCTCCCTGTGTCCAAGGGTTCTCATTGTTCAATTCTCATTGTTCAACTTTGAGTGAGAACATGTGGTGTTTGGTTTCTTGTTCTTGTGATAGTTTGCTGAGAATGATGGTTTCCAGCTGCATCCATGTCCCTACAAAGGACATTAACTCATCCTTTTTTATGGCTACATAGTATTCCATGGTGTATATGTGCCACATTTTCTTAATCCAGTCTGTCATTGATGGACATTTGGGTTGGTTCCACATCTTTGCTATTGTCTTCAACAAATATTTATTGAGCATTTACTATATCCATGTACAATACTGAGTTATCCAAGTACAGTGCTGAGGATACTTTGGTAAATAAAAGAACCAAAGATCTGCCCTTAGGAAGCTTAGCTTCTACTGGGGAAGACAGATAATTAACAAGTAAATAAACACACGCATAATTACCTAGTGTGGTAAATGCTATGTTGAAAACTAAAAGAGAAGATAATAGAGAATAATAGGAGTGAACCAACTGATACATGTTAGGGAATAATTAAAGTTAATACGTATTGAGTATTGCTCTGAGTACATATATTTTCTTATTTAAGCTTCTTAATAATCCTATGAGGTAGATATGTAATAACCTACATTTTTAAGATAAGGAAACCGATTAACAGAGAG
Source organism: Rhinopithecus bieti (assembly GCF_001698545.2). NCBI lineage: Eukaryota > Metazoa > Chordata > Mammalia > Primates > Cercopithecidae > Rhinopithecus > Rhinopithecus bieti. The sequence continues at coordinate 15,995 of NW_016829753.1, read as the reverse complement.
TTTTCAAACTGATTAAGGAGTTTGCCCAAGGACACATAGTTAGCAATTAGCAGGTTCAAATTTTGACCCCAGCAGACCTGCTCCAGAGTCCACACTCAACCACTGCACCATACTGTCTTTTTGGAGAGATGTTATTTACTCTGATAGCTGAAAGCTTGCAATGAGGCACCCAGACAAGAAGCAGGGGCAGAGCATTTAGCAAAGCTGGAATGGTGTGCATGATGTTCCAAAGACAAGGACTCTGCTGGCGTTCTAGGAGGCAGGCCAAGCTGCCACATGGGGGGTGGCAGATGAACTTTATCTTCTGCACGTGTACAATAGAAACATTTTAAATATGTTTTTTAAAACCATGTCTATCAGACCAGAGATTCTAAAACACCCCTGTTGAAAGTTGTCATAAATGGGGTCATCAGATCACTGAAAGGATAATCCTGGCCTCCGAATCTCAGTGGTACATGCAGAGCTTCTCTCTCACGCTGCAGGGAGAGCCCTTGAACCAATTTATTTGACCTTGTAAGACTGTTTAGTGTCTATCCATAATCCCAACTTTGAACTTCTTGCGAGCAAGACACCATCCTATTCATCTTCATAGCCTTAGTCCTAGCACAGCCCGTGGTACAGAGGAGGTGTCCAATAAAGGAGGAAAACATGGCTAGGGACTGGATGCATGACAGTGTCTCATGTACGGCCTGCAGTCAACAAATGTTTCAGAAGGGGAAGATAAAGGCTTGTGTACATCTGAATGACGAGGCGGTGGGGGTCAGGGCACAGAATCAGCAGCTAGAGTGGGGTAGGTGTGAAATCATCTGAAAGTTCAAGACAAACACCCCCACACCTAACTGTAGGCTGGATTCATAGGGGCAACCGGCTCAGTTCTCAGTTTCCCTCTGCCCAGAGAGCACTGTGTTTATGAGCCTATTCAGCTGCTGGGAGTTCCAGGGGGAGATGACTTCAGAAGTGTGATATTTAAAAGCAGGAGGAAAGAACGGCTTGGTAAGGATGCTGGGCCTCTATTTATTCCACTCCGTATGCCAGGCTCCAAGACTTCTCGGCGGATTCCCATTTGTCTTTCTCCTGTGGAATATTTCAGATTTACAGTGCCATCTGTTAAGGAGCGCGGGCCCAGGCGGCACAGTTCAGCCTGAGGCCCTTCTGCTGCCCAAGGCCAGGAGGTGGCCCAGAGCGGCTGGTGCCAGGCTCGTGACTTCCCTGCCCGAGCCAGGCTGAGCAGCCTACAAAGAGTGATGGATTAGGACCCCGACAGGGCTACCTCCTCTTATTCCTGCGTCTGGATTGGTGGCATAGGCGCGATTTCTGGTCCTCCTTGTTTGTCTGCGTCTTGCACACTCTCACTCACGTTGTTGAAAACAGTCTCCTGGCTTGGAACTGGGCTCCCTGGGCTTTCGCTCTTCCACCTTGTACATTAACTCCTCTCTCTTCTGGCATTTTCAGAAACTGCTTTTGCCAGGGCCCCAGGGGGTGGCTGCTGAACTCTGCAGCTCTGACTAAGGAATACACCGTCACAAAATTACCAGAGTATCATTCAGACAACAAAGGGCACAATGCTTCAAACACTCAGATGCTGTTTTGGAGTATTTGGGGTCTACCCATTTGTCCCATTTCACCCAGGAAAGCCTTTGTATTTCGAAAGCAAAGCTATCTGCCTACCTGGAACTGACACATACAAATGCACCCTGGCTCCTTTTGCACAGCAGGCACCACTGCAATCAACAGGCCATGTGCGTGCCCTGGAATTTGCAATCGGGCCATCCTCCAGCATCCCAGGCTGGAACAGTAACCAGCGGAAGTACAGGATTGATGGTCAGGAATCTGCTCTGTCATTCAACTTGCATCACCTCCTGCCTGAACAGCACATTCATCTTTTCAGAGTGCTTTCCTGTGCCCATGCTTCTTCTAATTGGATCTCATAAAACCCTGGGCAACGCACAGAGTGGGTCTCATCACTCCCACTCTCATTTGGCTGACAAGATTCAGGGAGGGCATATGATTTGCCCAAGGTCACACTTTTCTTAGTGGCACATGATCCAACTCATCATAATCCAGCGTTCTTCCCTTCATATCAGATTTTCACTCCGCTTTCCAATAATAAAATAATGGTGCTTCCACCAGTACCACCCAATACATGACTAGACGCTTTTCTTTGTGATTTGCTTTGGGATGTCAAAGCCTTAATTCGGGAGTATGTTAGTAATTTTAGTAATTCACACTTAACCAGTTTAGAATCATATTAGAATGGACTTGCCCACTTTGTCTTAAACTATCTATGAAAAAACAAAGAAGTGCGGGTTAAACAATTTGCTAAACCACCATCACCACAATAATGACTGGAGCAGCTAACATTTAGTAAGTGTTAACCCTATACCAACATCTCTTCTGCTTTTCACATACTTCAATCTTAATGAGTCCATGTGGTGGATAATATTGTTTTTACTATTTTACAAGGAAGAGAATCGAGGCACAGAGAGCTCAGGTCACTCGCACAAGGTCCCACAGTTACTCAGTGGCTGAAACAGGATCTGAACTCTGAACTGCAGAGGCTATACTTCTAATTGATTTCACTACAAATCAGATAAGATTCTCAGAAGGACAAAGGGAAGTTGAGGGAGCACATAGTTAGACAACAACAGGAAAAACATAATGCCAAGAACTCTTAAAGCTCAGTTCTCAGTACATGATACCCTAAATATAAAAGGTTTTTCTCTTTTCTTTAAAACAGGCCCTGAGGAATTATGTCTCATATCTCTGAAGTCAGAGAGTATTACTGAATTACTACATTACCTATTCTGTACTCAGGCTCTCACTCTATGGTCACCCTGCCCGTCGTGTGTGTGTTACATGTTCCATAACAGTCATTTAAAAATAGATGGACCCTTTGGCCGGGCGCGGTGGCTCAAGTCTGTAATCCCAGCACTTTGGGAGGCCGAGACGGGTGGATCACGCAGTCAGAAGATCGAGACCATCCTGGCTAACACGGTGAAACCCCGTCTCTACTAAAAAATAAAAAAACTAGCCGGGTGAGGTGGCGGGCGCCTGTAGTCCCAGCTACTCGGGAGGCTGAGGCAGGAGAATGGCGTGGACCTGGGAGGCGGAGCTTGCAGTGAGCTGAGATCCGGCCACTGCACTCCAGCCTGGGCCACAGAGCGAGACTCCGTCTTAAAAAAAAAAAAAAAAAAATAGATGGACCCCATCACACAGTCTGTTTACAAGAAATATCAACCCTCTTTCCATTTGCTTGTTTAAGATTACAACTTCATCAGTGTAAGCAAAATATCATGGGCTGAAGAAGTCATGAGATGTGATCAAAAGCCAATGGGCCAGAAAAGGCAAATACGGCTGTACAAGTTGCTCATTTCTGTGAAAACAAATAAAAATTTAAATGTCACAATGTCAGCAGTTTCCTGATTGCCGCAGAGATTGTCTCTGCACTTCCTTGGCACAACAGACATTACATTTAAGCTCAACTCTGAGATACACAACTGAGTCTGAAAACACTGGTACCCTGTGTGGGATGACATTAAGAGGACAACCAACCTAGGCTCTACAGAAACCATTCAAAACTCCTAACAATTCCGCCCAAAATGCAAACGTTCTAATCACTAGCCTGGTCCTGTGTTTAACAGGTTCTCCCCAAACATATACTTTATGTATTTTTGCTAAGATGTGAATTAACATACTCCTTTTTTGACTTTATTAATCAATGGAGACATAATTCTGCCAATTGCTATGAAAATTGAAAACCCATTGGAAAATTCTCAGTGTCCTATTCAAATCTTTGCAAAATCTCAAACATTTCTCTCAGACTTGCTTCTCTTTAAAGTGAAAAAATGACAGAGAAAAGCAGATGTAGCTGATGTGAGATAATCTATTATTTTTATAATCCTTATATATGCAATTCATCTGTGAAAAGGAATGGTTTGAAGAATAGATGGACCCTTGGGATAGATAGGGTGATTCCAAGGGAGGAAAAACAAAGTATCCTTCTAACATGGAAAGTTTGTTTGGTCGGTTGTTATTTTATTTTATTTTATTTTTTTAGTGAGCCAAGACCAGGATGCTTTTATTTAACAGAATGAATTGTGATAGAAAGAAATAATAAAGGAAATATTAGAGTGTATTATATGTAATAAGGGGAAGCATTGCTTCAATAATTAACACATATATGAATGTTGCGATGAAATTTTAAAATGTATTTATTCCTAGGAGTTACAGTGGAAAGTCTTAAGACTATTGGTTTAGATACACTGTGGAGATTTAGAAACTTAGAAGCATAATAGACATGCTTATCAATGTCTACTTGAACCACAGCTACCTCAATAGAGCCCGCCTCACCCAAGTCTGCATGACATTACTCCATAATTCTTTTATTTATTTATTTTTTTTGGCAGGGGTGGGAGGCTGGGGTCGGGGTGTATGTGCAGGTGTGTTACATGGGTAAATTGTGTGTTACAGGGGTTTAGTGTACAGATTATTTCATCACTCAGGTAATGACCATAATAGGGTTGTTTGGTTTTTGCTTGTTGATTTGTTTAAGTTCCATACAGATTCTGGATATTAGACCTTCGGGTATTAGGCCTTTGTTGGATGCATAGTTTGCAAATATTTTCCAACAGTGGAGGTTTTGCCAACCAATTCTTAGGAACCTGAATTCCAAACACAACATGAGTTTGTGGCCTCACCCATGAAACTCAACTTCCCAGTTATAAAGAAAAGGGGGACTGTAGAGACTCATCATTAAGCAAGTTGACTCTAAATCCAATTTTGATGATTTAAGCATAAATGCATCCACAAGCTGAGGATTAAATGTCCTTTAACATATGCCTAAATTTAGAATACTAGAAAGAGAAGCTCAAGGAAAAAAATGCCCTTTACATTTCCTTCTCCCAAATGCTTCAGTAAATAGTGTCTTAAGACATTTAAGAAGTAAAGCACATGACCAACAATTTCCGGCCCCCCCCCCCAAAGATCTTGTTCTTCAAATACCTAAAAGCTAAAGAGAAAAGCTTGAGAAGGAAAAAAAGAAAGAAAGAGAAAAAGAAAGGAAAAAGGAAGCAACAGAAGGAGGGAGGAAGGAAGGAAGGAAAATAAGGAGGCAGGGAAGGGAGGAAGGGAGGCAGGGAAGGGAGGCAGGGAGGGAGGGGGGAAGAGAGGAAGGAAGGAAGGAAGGAAGGAAGGAAGGAAGGAAAGAAAAAGGAAAGGAAATAGAGGAAGGAAAGAAACAGAGCTCCTCTGAAATCCTACTTTGGATTGTGAAAGCATAAGAATCTTGACACAGTATATTGTTTTTTATCTGTCATCACCACAAATCTGTATTTCAAGCTCAGAACTAGCATATTGTTTTCATTGAGTGGGATTAGCAAAATTTGTTTCCAGGAAAACTTTAAAATGAGCCCCATGTTTAAGTCTCCATCGGTTAGGTCATAAAGAACAGCAATCAATTCCAAAGTCTGATGGCTGCTCATGGTGTCATTTGCTGCTTCACATCTGTTTGACTCGGAAGTGACGTTCCCAATTGAGTGTGTTTTCGGCAAGTTCCCCGTTAAATTACTGCAGTTTTATATGGAGATCATTGTGTACATTTCATGAATTCATGTAAAGCTAAAAGAAATGGACACTTTCAAGCTTTACAGTTTCCAATCTGATATTTTCCCCAAACATAATAGGACAAGAGGTGGAGGGGGAGTAGAAAAGAGGAATGGCTAGATAGCACGTCTTTCAAGAAAATATGGCAAAAGGAGGCTTATTTTAAGTTGTAAAAGTTCTGGACAGCTTCCCATTACAGATCATTATAGCATAAAGTATTATTGTTCTTTTTACAGAGGCTGGCTCATTTTTATTCTCTCCTATAGATGCTTGGGCTGTTAGGTTCCAGCAGTCTGTGGTTTCACAGCTTCCTTGGCCAGCCAGGGCAGATGCTATAATTCTGTGTTGCTTTCCTAAAGACAAAGGTAGGAGGCTGTCAGCCTTTCCCCAACAGATGGGAGGCATGACAGTGCCCATCTTCACACACAGGTATGATCATTTCTGCCCAGCAGTGAATTGGTTCCCACCCCACTCCAGAGCTGAGCCTGGTGCAGTGGGAATTTCAGGTCAGAGGTAAAAGCAAATGTTTCTGGAGACACAGAAGAAGGGAGGGAGGGTTTAATCTCAGTCCTTCTGATTTAGAGTCCCAGGGTAAATGCTACTATAACAAGGCTCCGAACCAACAACAGGATGACATAAGCTCTTCCATTTCTAACCCAGTTACCCACCAGAACCCAAAGCATCCTGAAGCTCATGATGTATAAATTTAATTTCTCTTTTATGGCTGGAGCAGTGTTTTCCATGATTTATAAATCATTTGTTCGGTGATTTCTTTGAAATCTTTGTCTCATTTATGCTCTTGACCTCTTGACCTCCTGATACATTTATTTATGCCAGAGATCTCTTTGCAGTGGTGCAGTTTAATGTCATTTGCCTGAGACTGGGTGGCTGACAGGCAAAGAAACAAATACGAATGCTAAAGGAGGTTTGAGATGCAAAACTGTGTGTTTAAAAAGAAGGATAAACAAAGGAAAATATGAACACTTAAAACATATTCCTGCACTATTGATTTATTGCTGGAACTCTCTATTTATTGAATACTTTATGGGTATCTGATTATATGGCAGTTGATGGGGCAATGAGAGAATACTGATCCTCACAGCAAAAATATTTGCTATAAATGTCATGACATGCCTTGTCTATAATATGATTCTTTCCAGATGGTTATTTTTCAAGTTTCAGAAATGGAAAATACGCCTTAAGACAAGCATACATAAAATGATGCCTTTCTCCTTTGTCTCTTTTTGATTTTAGTTTATTAATACTCTGTTGTTTACCATGAAGCAATGTGCTAAAGAAATCTGGTCAGAATGACATCTGATTAATTGGGCAGGGCATTTCCTACATAGCTCTTTGCTGATAACCCAGCTGTCCAAGAACCATTTCATTATAAGAGACGCAGAGGCAGGCGACAGTCACAAAACCACTGGGAAGCTAGGTCTGCTTTAGCAGATTGGCACAATTTGTATCACTAGTGCTCAGAACCCAGAGGGCTCACATAGCCCAGAGCCAAGGACAGGCTCTGCCTCTCGGGACAGCCTGTGCTCATTGTTGAAATGTCATGAAGAAAATGGCTCCTCTAACTCCTCCTAATCCATTTACCCGATGCAGAATTAGTTACTCTGATTTTATATATATAGTGAAACACACACGCACGTGTGCGCACACACACACACATAACCAGATATTGTATTACAGATGCTTCCAGAGGTAAAATATAATATTCTTCTAGCTGTTACAGTTAACAATACACTAATGTTGAGCAACCCATTGTCAATGTTTCAGAAGGCTAAGTGTTTCCGCTCTTCTGGCTTCTCTGCTTTATGAGAGAGAAAACACATCATTTACACATTTAAATTACATAAATTCAACGACTGTGCATGAGCTGGTATGGAGAGTGAATAATGAGAGGGAGAGAAATAACAATTTAAATAGTGTGTGTGATTTTGCCCTCCATTCCACTCAAGAGACACACACATCCTAATGATGGTGAATCAGGCTGCAGGAGGCAGTGGTTTCCTCCCCTGGTTTTGGCTTCCTGGCGCCTCCTACTTTGTGAGCCTCTCGCCATGCTGGGTATGGGTCAAGAATAAAGCTGACTACATCGTCTGTTCACCTTACATGTTGATCCCTGACATGACTGCTCTAAAATGGGGTTAATTGCAGTCCATGTCACAGCTAGGACTTCCAGGGGTACAGACAAGGTGAAAGGTACTAAGGAACATCAAGGTGCAAATCAGAGAGGAAGAAGTCCAAAGGCAAAACAGAGGAACCAATAGGGATCAAGTTCAAGTGAACAGTAACACAAAGGTCGAAGTCAATAGAAGGTGACAAAATGTTAGCACTGGTTATTTCCTGGGTAGTGGCTATTATCTTCTTTATATGTCTCTCCATTTTACAGCTTGTCTGCAATAAGCAAGGATTAGTTTTATGATAAGAAGAAAACAAAGTATTAGGACACTAACCGGCCGGGCATGGTGGCTCATGCCTGTAACCCCAGCACTCTGGGAGGCCAAGGCGGATGGATCACCTGAGGTCAGGAGTTTGAGACCAGCCTGGCCAACATGGTGAAGCCCCGTCTCTACTAAAAATACAAAAATTAGCTGGTTGTGGTGGCAGGCATCTGTAACCCCAGCTATTTGGGAGGCTGAGGCAGGAAAATCAGTTGAACCCAGGAAGTGGAGGTTGCAGTGAGCCAAGATTGCGCCATTGCCCTCCAGCCTGGGTGACAAGAGCGAAATTCCATCTCGGGAAAAAAAAAAGACCCTAATCATAAAATAAAAGCGTTTAAAAGAGAGAGAGGGCCGGGTGTGGTGCCTCATGCCTGTAATCCCAGCACTTTGGGAGGCTGAGGCTGGAGGATCACGAGGTCAGGAGATCAAGATCATCCTGGCTAACACAGTGAAACCCCTTCTCTACTAAAAATACAAAAAATTAACCGGACTTGGTGGCAGGCACCTGTAGTCCCAGCTACTTGGGAGGCTAGAGCAGGAGAATGATGTGAACTCGGGAGTCGGAGCTTGCAGTGAGCCGAGATCGTGCCACTGCACTCCAGCCTGGGCTACAGAGGGAGACTCAGTTTCCAAAAAAAAAAAAGAGAGTGAGAGAGATTGTCTAATGCAGACTGGGTCTGGAGAGTGCAGAGAAAACGCCAAGACTGGCACTAGGAAGTTCAAGTTCATTTTGCTCTTACTTTTCAGTGTGATCCTGGCTCAGAGCACAGGACCTGGAGTCATAGATGGCTGAGTTCAAATCCAGAATCTGCCACCTTTTGTTTGTGATTTTGAACAAGTCACTTAACCTCTCTAAGAAGTAGTGTGCTGGTAAACATGGAACAACCAGCTGTGGAGGGAGGGAATGCGATTTGTAGTATTTGCCAATTTCCACAGATGCAAATGCTTCCACTGTGGCCAGTTTCAAGCTACTAACCTGTGGTCAACCCAGATCACAAAATTCCTAACAATTTAACTATTGACTCACCCAAGCTGGTAGAAGCCAGCCCAGCAGACCACCATCTCTGAGTCTCAGTTAACATTACCTGAGTAACTACTCATAGGTTGATGATGAGATTTGAATAACACCAAGCATGTAAAATGCTTAGCAGAGTCCCAGGCTCAAGAGGAACATTTCAATGTGCAGAATATCATAGAGAGAGGAATCTGCGTATGTACCCGTAAACTACCTTTGGAAACATACATGACAAATTGGTAACAGAATTGTCTCTGAAGAGGAAAGCTGGAAGGCTGGAAACACATCAGAGGCAGTGTTTTCACTGTTTACCTTTGATATCTCTTAATTTAGAATCACAAGTATGTACTTTGTATTCTAAAAAGAAATAAAATTAAAAGTATTGTGTAAATCATAGTAAGAATTCAGTGATTTTTCTTCAGAAGGCTAGCGGTGCTAACTGACCAGCATGCTCCCCTGCTGAGACTCACAAGAACTATACAAAGGGCCTTGGGAATATATTAAAACACAAGAAGCTACCACCTGGGGCATGAAAAAAATTCAATTAGTAGGTTTATGTGAAAGAGATCATAACAGATGACACACCTCCAGTTTTTATGCTGGACTTTAGTCCAGCATAATGTCAAATGTTAACCCTTCTTTGCACAGGGACTACAACATTTGTAGATGGTAGAGTAACAATAATAGTGTCACCATGCCGTCTTGATTTATTGTAAAGCCAATATTATAACTATAGAAATTAAATTACAAAAAATAGTTCTCTGTAATCCCTCTTACTTTTTTTCATTTACCATCCCTTTCTTTTTCTTTCTTTTTTTTGTTTTTTTTTTTGTTTTGTTTTTTTTTTTCTTGTCCATCCAGGTCTCCAAACCCTTCCTAGCTTGACTGCTAGATCTTAGCATCCATCCTGCTCCTTCTGAAGGTTCCCTCGCCTTTCTGGACTTAGGACAATTGGTGGGTAGTGGAGGGTTGGGAAGAGGAGGTGGCAATTACATGAGCTTTCACAGCAGCCTGCCTCTCCTGCGGTTGTAGGGCCCCAGGTGTCTCTTTGGCTGCAGTTAGCTCCAACACACTGGCTTCAGAGGGAAAGGAGAGGTGAGCCTCCTCTTTAGTCCTGAATCCTCAAAGCAGATTCAGGACTAATAGATTCAGGACTAATTCCCTCAATTCCCTACAGCAGTATTAGGACCTGGCTCCAACTATTAACAAGATTGTATGTAAAGTCCAGGAAGAACAGAAGGAAACTACAACACAGAGAAAAACCTTCCTCTAGACCTAGTATGAGGCCCAGATACTGCTTCTGGGAACCCCTAAGATACTTCCCAACCTGATCTCAACTGAGAGTGTAGTCAAACTCATCTCCTTTTCTTATAGTCCAGATTTCAGAGCCATGTCTTCAAGGAAGAAAAGATGTTTTCCCTCAGCCCAGGCCATAATCTTTATTCCTAGGAGATACATTCCTTACCAGGATGATCAACAGCAGTGATACCCATTCCATCCCAATGCAAACCCCGCCCTCACCCACAACCCAGAATCTGTGCACTTCTCAAAGTCTGGATCACCAGATCTCAAATCAGACACCAACAGTCCAGTCCAGTCCTGGTGTCTTAATTGAGATCTGCTGATCCAGACTTTGAGAAGTGCACTGATTCTGGGTTGTGGGTGAGGGTGGGGTTTGTGTTGGGATGGAATGGGTATCAATTACTCCCAGCCCAGTCTGATTCTCCCAGCATAAGAGGAAGACCCTATCCGCATATACTCCTTGTAGTCACTTCCCTGGGAGGTAACAGTTCAAATAATAATCCCCAGGCCACCCCAGATACAGGTAACCAGAGTTAGGGCACAGTGTTGTCTTAGCTCACACCGAAATAAGAAACCGAATGAGATTTGCTTCATATATAGGGAAAAATGTACATGACCACACAGAGCTTTTGGTTTCCCACCTGTGATTTTGCAAGCCTTCCAAATAACAGCGGGCTCTTGCTTTACCTATGGATAGCATTAAGACAACTCAGTGATTTTTCTAGAATAAAGAAGCAGTCTGACCTGTGAAGTTTGGAAAGCTGACTTTCTTATGAGACAGAAAACCTTTGCAGCTTTTAAATGACAGGTTATTTTTTTCAAGCTTCTACTCATAAATGTTTCAACATCTTCAGAAACATTTTCAAGCTAGGTCATCCTGATCCATGCATATAATTATTACAGGCCTATGATCATGTTGTATATAAAATATTGTATTTGACCTTTCTTTACTTAATATGATGCATATGTATTTTCATGTCTCATCAATGCAGTTTAGAATTAGAATGGTGATTTAAGTGTTGTAATAATAAAGATATCAAATAAGAAGAAAGCTGACTCTTTTAAGTGGAAAGGGTGAGAGTCAGAGCAACCTTAGGCAAAATCTGTAAATATATCATTTATTTTTAGAGTTTGCCTCCTCCCTTCAGAGACCTCTCTATGAACAGGAACCTATATCCCCAGCATTTGGCACAGTGCCTAGAGCAAAGTAGGTACTCTGTGTGTTTTTGTTGGATAAATGAGCAATTGAATAAAGAAGTGAATGAACACTGTTCCCTCTGTGACAACCGTGTTCTCCTCTGACCTGCGTTCACCACGGCATGTAGCTTTCTAAGCACCCCTCCACCATCACTATATTTCTGCAATGGGCTGATATGTTTGTATCCCCCCAAAATCCACACAATGAAATCCTAACCCCCAATGTGATGGTATTAGGACGTAGAGTCCTTGGGGGCATGGGAGGCAGTAAGTAGATGATTTGGGTGAAGCTCTCATGAGAGATCAGCGCCCTTATAAAGGGACCTCAGAGAGCTCTCTTTATTTCTGCCATGTAAGGATATGACAAGAAATTAGCAATCTACAAGCTAGAAGAAGACCCTCACCAGGGCCCAACCACACCAGTATTCCAATCTCAGACTTCCAGCCTCTAGAACTGTTACGAAATAAATTTCTATCATTTGCAAGCCACCCAGGTTATGGTACTTTGTTACAGCAGCCTGAACTAAGACAATCCCCATTCTGTGTCCTCTACAGTTTTAAGGTATTTCCTAGGAAAAGCAAAATTTAAAATCTCCACATCTTAGGAAATACAATGGATCTTCAAGAAGGCCCTTCACTAAGTAGGCCAATGCCTTTTGATGAGCCCGTGGCTTACTGAACCTAGGAAATTGTGGCTAGCAGCACAATTACAGTCAAGTTTGCTCTAGGTCTGTGTTTTGCATTTTTGGTTCTCCGTGTTCTTGTTATATAAGGGTCCTTCAATATTTATCTGGTTTCTCAGGAGAGATGTTCTCCTAAAATCATGACGACAAGAAGCATGAAACGTCTCATAGAACCCCAAGAAGAGTGCGTCACAAAAATGTGGCGATTCGAGGCATAGACTTTGGAAACCAAAGCACCTTGGTTCAGTTTCTAGAGAATAGGTCTCACTCTCCTATCTGTAAAATAGGAATAAATACAATGCTGTATACAAAGTATTTAACTTACTTCCTGGTATGTACTAAGAACCCAATCCATGTTAGCTTTTATTACTAAGAAAAAAAAAATAATATAGAACAATCAGTAAAGAAAGGGCAAGAGTTTCAGGTACTGCTGTGAAACAGTGAAAAAGCTATTTGAGAAACAGACATAGCTCAAATCATACAATTTACATCAGGGATATCAAATATATTATTTTCATGACACTATCTTCCCCTTCTACACCTATGATAGATATCACTAATCAAGCTCAGACTGGCCTCAATCATCTTTTCAAAACTGACTGTATCAATTGATCAGTATTGTCACATGAAAGGAATTCTATTTGCCATTCAATATTTAATTGGTTTCTTCTTTTGCCTATGTTAACATTAGCACAGGGAAGAAAACTCTTTAATCAGACAGTTCTGTAAATGCTTTTTAAAAATAGGCATTAGGCTAAATTACTCAGTCGTAAACTTCATTCATCTCAGGATATAGACACTGAGAGCCAACAAACCCATGTTTTTATCCCCCATGTAGAGCATCAATCCCTTACATTGAGAAAGTCCTCAATGAATAGTTGGTGAATTTCACAGTTTCAAACCCTGATGCTGAAGTGTATAAATTCACCCCTATTCCAACTCAATTCCCTCTGTTTTCCTTTCTCTTCACTGCTTCTCTTGACATGCTTTTTGATCAGCATTAACTGACTTCCTAAATGAAGACTAAGTTTCAGGAATCATATATGTGTTCAGTGTTGGATAATACTCTTCGGGAAAGTAAACTGACATTTTATTAGGATATTCATGACCCCAATATGGGGAGCAAGTGAAATCATATGCCAATTCATTTTTTAACTACAACAGCAAAGAACTCAAGTTATAAAGGTATTTTAAGGGATTGTTTTATTGATATAACTCTTTAGAGGTCATTACTCAAGGTCTTTGCCTCCAGGTTATAAAGGAACCATTTAGCTGAGCTTGTGTTTTCTTTTTCAGTTTTATGCCAAATAAATACATGGTCCTAAGGCAAGGTAGCAAGGGACAAGATGATAAACACAGTTTCTAGGCTTCTCTTTAAGAACTTCCATCTTACCTCTGGATTCTGGCATACCAAGGCATGTGCTGGTACATCACAGCTGTGTTTACTTAAGAAAAGAGAACTAGAGAAGTATGCAACATGCCAGTGAAACCGATCCAATCTGGCTAATTCGGGCCCCTAACTTATCTTTCCTCACTAATGTTTACTTTAGAGAAGGCTGAACAACTCCTAAAAATTGTTATAATTACATTATCCCTGTAAATATAGCCTAGGTGACCTATTTCGACCATGCCTTAAGATGAATTAGTTTTATTCTACACATACCAGCAGCAGGGATCATGAGAGAATCCTGATTAATCAAATCTGGAATGGAAATTCCTAATTCCATGGAAACATAACTGGAATCAATGGTTCAGAGAAGGGGCTCCCAAGTAAGACCACAGTTCAATTCCTGTGGGAATGTGGACAACTGAACTCTGCCATTCAAATCCTCAGTTCTTCACATGTAGGCTATGGATGCTACAGCCATAGAACTGCTTTGTAGGACTGCTGTGAAAATTAAATGAGATAATGCATTAATCATTTAGTGCCTAACATGATATTAAATAAATATTAGGAAGAAATGTGCTGTTGTTGTTTTCCTTCTTCTTACCTCTGTTTCCTGTATTGGGTAGGAAGACAGATAAACAAAGTTCAAACTAATTTCAGATTCCCATAGCAATAGGAAAGTTTCACTGTTCTTCCTCAAATACTTGCATGTTCTTAAGCAGCAGCTAACAGACATCTGAGCAGAGTTCAGGTCTTGGGACAGAGTGGTTTCCTACCTGGAGTTTTAGATATTCTCTTCTTACAGCAAAAGGAAGAAGACTCAAAACCCTTAAACATTTCCAATGCTTCAGCATAGCTGCAGCATCCTGCCATCACTCCTAAGTAAACCACGTAACATGCATTCTGCATATAAAATTGGGGGGAGCTATATTGGCTTTGATGAATGCAATCCTGTGGTTTAGCAACCCCATATAACAGGCCAACAAATTATGCTCTCTCTCCCGCTCTGTTCCTTGTGTAGCCCCAGGAGAACTGCACCACCATCAGCTGAAAATCCCCAGAGTGAGTGGCTGGAAAGCAAGGAGAATGGCATAGCAAGGAATAGCAAGAATATTGATTGGAGGGCCACCTCTCTAATTAAGGAAACCCTACGTTTGTGATTCTGAGGAGCTTATAGCACCAATTTCCCAAATCAGCCCGTACTTGCTTTTCTATCTGATGTCCCCTGAGGTTCTACCAAAGGCTTTGTATTTCCTGTAAGAGAAACAAGCACTGCAGCCACACGAGGTCAGTTTCCCAGTTTGACTTCCGAGGAGGGAAGATACATACTAAGAACCAGTGTCTCAAATTGCTGTTTTCAGGTAGGATAAGCTTGACTGAAGGAGAATGGCAAGTTCTTCCTAGGACGCATATTTACTTAGCGTACATCTTCCACCATAAGAAAACCACCACCACCCACTGTCCTAAAAGAAAAATGGGATGATGGCAATCTAAGATATACGATAAGCAATGTAGCATTGAGGTTTAGAGCACCATCTCCAGAGTCAGAGAGAAATGTTGCACTGCTAACTCTTCTACTTACCAGCAAGTTACTTAAACTTCCTGCTTTCCACTGTAAAGAAGTACTATAATAGAATCTGCTTAAAATTGGGTTCCTGTGACTTAAATTATATAATTCATGTAAGATGCTTATGATATTGCTTAGTAAATAGTAAGCACTCAAAATATGTTAGCTGATAATGAACTAATTCATGCTTGACAATACTGGGAACAAAGATAAACGTTTTCTACTGAGATCAGTCATGAGCTTAGGCTAGCTAAATTGGAGAATTACACTGATGAAAGGTGTTAGAAATTAGGTTTATTTGGCCTCCAACTACAAAATATTATGGCTAAGGAGTCTTAAAATACCCTAGTCCTACCATCAAACCACAAGCATCCAGGCATCCTCCCACTGAGAGCTCTGGGGATATATATGTGCAAGTAGTAATTACAGATTACTACTAGCAGAGACCCTAGCTCTAAACCTCAGTGCAAAGGATATCACCACAGCAAAACACATGGCCACATGTGGCTCCAAGACCAGGGGAAATGTCACTTCGCCATTTGCCCAGAAGCAGAAATACCCAATGAACAGCACTGGAGACTACCTCCACAGCCAGCATTAGAAAAAATTTCAAAGCAATCTTCTAAATTAATGTCTTTATTAGCTTTAATAGTTTCTTGCTTCTATTTTCTTTATGTTTTTCTGTTATTGTTTTCTAACTTAAATGAGATGCTATGCTTATGAATTTTGGCCTTTTTCTTTTCTATTAAAACAAATATAGAGTTAATAACTAAGATGGCCGAATAGGAAC
>NW_016829752.1:3135-8393 GCF_001698545.2 Rhinopithecus bieti | reverse complement strand
TGTACCTCTGTAAGATGAATTCACACATCACAAAGCAGTTTCTCAGAAAGTTTTTTCTATTTTTTATCTGAGAATATTTCCTTTTTTACTATAAGCCTCAATGCCTTCCCAAATATCCCTCTGCAGATTCCGTGAAAACAGTGTTAGCAAACTGCTCCATGAAAAGAAAGGTGTAAATCTGTAAGATGAATTCAAACATCTCAAAGAACTTTCTCAGAAAACTTCTTTCTAATTTTCATCTGATGTTATTTCCTTTGTCACCATAGTCTTCAATGTGATCCAAAATATTGCTTCTCAGATTCCCCAAAAACAGTGATACCAAAGTGAACCATGAAAAAAATCGTGTAATTGTGTGAAATGAATTAACACATCACCACGTGATTTCTCAGAAAACTTCTTTATAGTTTTTATCTGAGGATAACTCCTTCATCACCATAAGCTTCAATGCAGTCCAAAATATCCCACTGGAGATTACAAGAAAGCAGTGTTAGCAAACTGCTCAATGAAAAGAACAGTGTAACTCTATAAGATGAATTCTCACACCACAAAGCAGCTTCTTAGAAAGCTTCTTTCTGGTTTTTATCTGAGGATATTTCTTTTGTCACTGTAGGTTTCAATCCATTCACAAATATCCTAATGCAGATTCCACGAAAACAGTGTTAGCAAACTGCTCCAAGAAAAGAGTCAGGTAATTCTGTAAGATGAATTCACACATCACAAAGCAGCTTCTCAGAAACCTTCTTTAAAGTTCTTATCTGAGGATATTTCCTTTTTCAACATATTCCTCAATGTGCTTCAGAATATCCCATTGCAAATTCCACGAGTAAAGTGTTAGCAAACTTCTCAATGAAAAGAACAGTGTAACTCAGTGAGATGAATTCACACATCACAAAGAAGCTTTCTCAGAAAGTTTCTTCGTGTTATTTATCTGAGGATATTTCCTTTGTCACCATTGGCTTCAACGTGCTCCCAAATATCCTATTGTGGATTACACAAAAACAATGTTATCAAACTACTCAATGAAAAGTACCATGCACTCTGTAAGATGAATTAACAAATCACAAAACAGTTTCTCAGAAAGCTCTTTCTAGTTTTTATCTGAGGATATTACCTTTTCACTATAGGTCTAGATGCACTCCCAAATATCCCTTTGCAGATTCCACAAAAGCAGTGTTAGCAAACTGCTCCATGAAAAGAAAGTTGTAAATCTGTGAGATGAGTTCAAACACCACAAAGAATTTTCTCAGAATGCTCCTTTTCGTTTTCATCTGAAGATGTTTCCTTTGTCACCCAAATCTTCAATGTGCTCCAAAATATCGTATTGCCGATTCCAAGATAACTGTGTTAGCAATCTGCTCAATGAAAAGAACAGTGTAACTCTGAGATGAATTCACCCATCACAAAGCATTTTCTCAGAAAGCTTCTTTCTAGTATTTATCTGAGAATATTTCCTTTTTCACCATATTCCTCAATGCACTACAGAATATCCAATTGCAGATTCCTTGAAATAAGTGTTAGCAAACTTCTCAATGACAAAAGCAGTGTAACTCTGTGAGGTGAATTCACACATGACAAAGCAGTTTCTCAGAAAGCCTCTTTCGATTTTTTATCTGATGATATTTCCTTTTTCACCATAGACCTTAATGTGCTCCCAAATATCCCTTTGTGGATTCCACAGAAACAGTGATACCAAACTGTTCCATGATAAGAAACGTGTAACTCTGTGAGATGAATTCGCACATCACAAAGAAGTCTCTCAGAGGGCTTCTTTCTAGTTTTTATCTGAGAATATTTCCTTTGTCATGATATGCTTCAATGCAATCCAAAATAACCCTACTCAGATTCCCCAAAAATAGCACTACCAAACTACTCCATGAGAAGAATCATGTAACTCTGGGATATGAATTCAAAAATCCCAAAGAAGTTTGTCAGAAACTTCTTTCTAGTTTTTGTCTGTGGATATTTCTTTTTTTTACTATAGACCTCAATGCGCTTGCAAATATCCCTTTGCAGATTCCATGAAAAGAGTGTTAGGAAATGGCTCCATAAAAGAAAGGTGTAACTCTTTGGGATGAATTTACACGTCACAATGTACTTTCTCATAAAACTTCTTTGTAGTTTTTATCTGGGGATATTTATGTTGTCACTACAAGCTTCAATGCGCTCCCAAATATCACTTTTCTGATTCCCCAAAACAGTGCTTAACTCTGTGAGATGAATGCAAACATCAGAAAGCAGTTTCTCAGAGAGCTTTCTAGTTTTATCTGAGGTTATTTCCTTTTCACCATAGGCCTCAAAGCACTCCCAATTATCCCTTTGCAGATTCCACGACAACAGTGTTAGCAAACTGCTCCAGGAAAGGAACAGTGTTACTCTGTGAGATGAATTCACACATCACAAAGGACTTTCTCAGAAATTTCTTTCTAGTTTTATCTGAAGATATTCCCTTTGTCACCATAAGCTTCAATGCACTCCGAAACACCTGATTGCAGATTCCAACGAAACAGTGTTAGCAAACTGCTCAATGAAAACAACATTGTAACTCTCTGAGATGAATTCACACATCACGAGCAGTTTCTCAGAAAGCTTCTTTCTGGTTTTTATGTGACGATATTTCCTGTTTCACCATACGACCCAATGTGCCACAAAACATCGCTTTACAGATTCCATGAAAGCAGTGTTAGCAAACTGCTCCATGAAAAGAAAGGTGCAACTCTGTGAGATGAATTCACACATCACAAAGAACTTTCTCAGAATGCTTCTCTTTTGTTTATATCTTAGGATATTTGATTTGTCACCATAGGCTTCAATGCGATCCAAAATATCCCTTCTCAGATTCCCCAAAAACATTGCTATCAAACTGATCCATGAAAAGAATTGTGTAACTCTGCTAGATGAATTCACATATCACAAACCAGTTTCTCAGAAAGCTTTTTTCTAGTTTTTGTCTGAGGATATTTGCTCTTTCACCATAGGCCTCAAAGCATTCTTGAATACCTCTTTGCAGATTTCCAGAAAATAATGTTAGCAAACTGCTCCATGAAAAGGAAGGTATAAATCTGTGAGATGAATTCACACATACAAAGCAGTTTCTCAGAAAGCTTCTTTTTGGTTTTTGTCTGAGGATATTTCCTCTTTTACTATCGGCCTCAACTCACTCTCAACTATCCCTTTGTTGATTCCAGACAAACAGTGTTAGCAAACTGCTCCATGAAAAGTAAGGTGTTACTCTGTGAGGTGAATACACACATCACAAAGAAATTTCTCAGAAAGTTTCTTTCTAGTTTTTATCTGAGGATATTTAGTATATTACCTTTGGCTTCAATGTGCTCCAAAATATCCCATTTCAGATTCCAAGAAAACATTGCTAGTAAACTGCTCAATGAAAAAGCACAGAGTAACTCTGTAGGATAAATTCACACATTGCAAAGCAATTTCTCAGAAAGCTTCTTTCAAGTTTTTATCTGAGGATATTTCTGTTGTCACTATAGGCTTCAAAGAAATCAAAAATATCCATTCTCAGATTTCCCCAAAACAGGCTATTAATCTGATCCATAAAAAGAATATTGTAACTCTGTGAGATGAATTAAGACATCACAAAGCGGTTTCTCCCAAAGCTTCTTTCCATTTTTTATCTGAGGTTATTTCCTCTTAACCATAGGCTTCAATGCGAACCAAAATATCCCTTCTCAGATTCTCCAAAAACAGTGCTACCAATCTGCTCCATGAAAAGAATCGTGTAACTCTGTGAGATGAATTCACAAGTCACTAAGCCGTTTCTCAGAAAGCTTCTTTTTAGATTTTACCTCAGTGTACTTCCTTTTTCACTGTAAGCCTCAATGCACTCATGAATATCACTTTGTAGATTCCATAAAAATAGTGTTAGCAAACTGCTCCATGAATAGAAAGGTGTAAAGCTTTGAGATGAATTCACACATCACAAAGCAGTTTCCTAGAAAGCTTCCTTTTGGCTTTTTTATCAGGATATTTCCTTTGTCACCATAGGCTTCAATGTGCTCCGAAATATCCTATTGCAGATTGCACGAAAACAGTGTTAGCAAACTGCTGAAAGGAAAGAATCATGCAACTCTGTAAGATGAATTCACATATCATAAAGCAGTTTCTCAGAAAACTTCTTTCCAATTATTATCTGAGCATATTTACTTTGTCACCATATTCTGCAATGCCATCGAAATATCCATTCTCAAATTCCCCAAAAACATTGTTACCAAAATGCTCCATGAAATAATGGTGTAACTCTGTGAGATAAATTCATACATCACAAAGCTGTTTCTCAGAAAGTTTCTTTCTAGTTTTTATCTGAGGATACTTCCTTTTTCATTGTAGGCCTCAATGTCTTCCCAAATATCCCTTTGCAGATTCCACAAAAACAGTATTAGCAAACTGCTCCATAAAAAGAAAGGTGTAACTCTCTGAGATGAATTCACACATCACAAAGAGCTTTCTCAGAAAGCTTATTTCTAGTTGTTATCTTTGGATATTTCCTTGGTTACCATAGGCTTCAATATAATCCAAAATATCCCTTCTCAAATTCACCAAAAACAATGCTACCAATCTGTTCCATGAAAAGAGTAGTGTAACTCAGTGAGATGAAAAGCTTCATTCAGGTTTTTCTCTTAGGATATTTCCTTTGTCACCGTAATTTTCAATTTGTTCCAAAATATCGCATTGCAGATTCCAAGAAAACAGTGTTAGCAAATTGCTCAATAAAAAGAACAGTCTAACTCTGTGAGATGTACTCACACATCACAAAGCAGTTTCTCAGAAATAATCTCTTTGGTTTTTATATGAGGATAGTTCCTTTGTCACTGTAGGCTTCAATGTGCTTCCAAATATAATAATGCAGACTCCACGAAAACAGTGCTATCAACCTACTCAATGAAAAGAACGGTGTTACTCGGTGAGATGAACTCACATCTCACAAAGCAGGTTCTCAGAAACCTTCTTTATAGTTTTATATGATCATATTTTCTTTTCACTATATGCCTCAATGCGCTCCCAAATATCCCTCAGCAGATTCCATGAAGACAGTCTTAGCAAACTGCTCCATGAAAAGGAAGGTGTAACTCTGTGAGGTGAATTCCCACATCACATAGAACTTTCTCAGAGAACTTCCTTCTAATTTTTATTTGAGGATATTTATTCTGTCACCGTAGGCTTGAATGTGATACAAAATATCCTTTCTCAGATTCCCCACAAACACTACTACCAAACTGACCCACGAGAAGAATCGTGTA
>NW_016829752.1:0-1553 GCF_001698545.2 Rhinopithecus bieti | reverse complement strand
CAAAGCTGTTTCTCAGAAAGCTTCTTTCTAGTTTTTATCTGAGGATACTTCCTTTTTTCATTGTAAGCCTCAATGTCTTCCCAAATATCCCTTTGCAGATTCCACAAAAACAGTATTAGCAAACTGCTTCATGAAAAGAAAGTTGTAACTCTCTGAGATGAATTCACACATCACAAAGAGCTTTCTCAGAAAGCATATTTCTAGTTGTTATCTTTGGATATTTCCTTGGATACCATAGGCTTCAATATAATCCAAAATATCCCTTCTCAAATTCAACAAAACAGTTCTACCAATATGTTCCATGAAAATAATAGTGTAACTCAGTGAGATTAATTAATGCACCTCAAAGAAGTTTCTCAGAAACCTTCGTTCAGGTTTTTCTCTGAGGATATTTCCTTTGTCACTGTAATTTTCAATGTGTTCCAAAATATCCCATTGCAGATTCCAAGAAAACAGTGTTAGCAAATTGCTCAATAAAAAGTACAGTCTAACTCTGTGAGATGTACTCACACATCACAAAGCAGTTTCTCAGAAAGCTTCTTTCTAGTTTTTTTCTGATGATATTTCCTTTATCACCATAGGCCTCAGAACTTCCAAATATCCCTTTGCAGATTCCACGAAACAGTGTTAGCACACTGATTCATGAAAAGACATGTGTAACTTTGTGAGATGAATTGTCACATTACAACTAACTTTCTCAGAAAGCTTCTTTCTAGTTATTATCTGAGGATATTTCCTTTGTCACCATAGGCTTCAATGTGATCCAAAATATTCCTTCTCAGATTCCCAAAAACAGTACTACCAAACTTATCCATGAAAAGAATGGTGTAACTCTGTGAGATGAATTAACATATCACAAAGCAGTTTCTCAGAAAACTTCTTCCTACTTTATCTATGAGGATATTTCCTATGTCACCATAAGCTTCAATGCGCTCCAAAATACCCTATTACAGATTCCAAAAAACAGTGTTAGCAAACTGTTAAATCAAAAGAACATTGTAACTCGGTGAGATGAATTCACACATCACAAAGTAGTTTCTAAGAAAGCTGTTTTTTGGTTTTTATCTGAGGATATATCGTTTGTCTCCATAGGCTTCAATGCACTCCCAAATATCCTATTGCAGATTCCACAAAAGTAGTGTTTTCAAATTCCTCAGAGAATAGAATGGTGTAATTCTGAGATAAGTTCACACATCACAAAGAACTTTCTCAGAAAGCTAGTTTCTAGCTTTTATCTGAGGACATTTACTTTTCACCATAGGCTTCAAAGTGATCCAAAATATTGTTTTCAGATTCCCCCAAAGCAGTGCTACCAAACTGCTAAATGAAAATAATATGTAACTCTCTGAGATGAATTAACACATCAGAATGCATTTTATCAGAAAGCTTCTTTCCAGTTTTTATACGAGGGTATTTCCTTTCTAACCTAAAGCTTCAACGTGCTCCAAAATATCCCTTTGCAGATTCCACAAACACAGTGTTAGCAAACTGCACAAAGTAAAGAACAGTGTAAATCTGTGAGATGAATACACACGTCACAAAGCAGGTTCTCA
>NW_016829751.1:89798-113833 GCF_001698545.2 Rhinopithecus bieti | reverse complement strand
TAAATAAATAAAAATAAACCATTCGCTTAGAGCCCAATGGGACTGCAACCTCAGACAACAGTGACTATACAGTGCTGAACAGAAACCCCAAGAAAAGGCCGGGCACGGTGGCTCATGCCTGTATTCCCAGCACTTTGGGAGGCCGAGGCGAGCGGATCACGAGGTCAGGAGATCTAGCCCATCCTGGCCAACACAGTGAAACCCTGTCCTACTAAAAATACAAAAAAAAAAAAAAATAGCTGGGTGTGGTGGCGGCGCCTGTCCTACAGTCCTATAGTCCCAGCTACTCGGGAGGCTGAGGCAGGAGAATGGCGTGAACCCCGGAGGCGGAGGTTGCAGTGAGCCAAGATCACGCCACTGCACTCCAGCCTGGGTGACAGAACGAGACTCTATCTTAAAAAAAAAAAAAAAAAAAAAATTAACAGGAAAGAAAGAAAGGAAGAAAAAAGAAAAAAACCCTAAGAAAAAAATGGCTAGATGATTTCAGACAATCCAAAGACTCTTGAAAATAAATGAATTATTTGTTTTGTAAGTCTTGAAGTTTTGAGATAGTCTATCATGCAGCAATAATAACTAAACCATATGCATTTAAGATAACACATTGTTTTATATTCAAGGAATTGCTACATCCCTCAGACTTGATATATATTTAGCAAAGGTTTTTATGAAGTTAAAATAAATGTATATTCTGCAGTTGTGTGCTATGTTCTGTATATGTTAATGAAGTTAATTGGGAAAATCGGGTTTTTCAGATCTTATGAATTCTTTCTACTTTTTTTGGTT
The DNA here is from genome assembly GCF_001698545.2 of Rhinopithecus bieti. Classification (NCBI taxonomy): domain Eukaryota; kingdom Metazoa; phylum Chordata; class Mammalia; order Primates; family Cercopithecidae; genus Rhinopithecus; species Rhinopithecus bieti. The sequence continues at coordinate 113,050 of NW_016829751.1, read as the reverse complement.
GCTCATTCACTTACTGACTGAGGTGTGATAGTCTCCCATTTTGATGAGAGAGTTGTAGATTTGCTACTTCTGTTAATTCTTGCTTTACAATGATAATACTATGTTAATTAGTTACATTATATTTGTGATTGTTACATTTTCCTGGTTTATCGGCCTCCGTATTATTTTGAAGTACTCCTCTTCATCTCCAGGAATAATTCATGCCCTATGGTTTATTTTGTTTGATATATATATATATATAGCTCCTCTGTATTTCTTTTTTAAAAAATTCTTTGCATGACAAATGTTCTATACTTTCATTTTCCATGTTCCTTTTCCGTTAAATTAAAATGTCTTCCTTCCACACAGAATATGGTTTTTCTTCATAAAAATTAATTCTGATGGCCAGACACGGTTGCTCAGGCCTGTAATCCCAGCACTTTGGGAGGCCGAGGCAGGCGGATCACGAGGTCAGGAGTTAGAGACCAGCCTGGCCAATGTGGTGAAACCCCATCTCTACTGAAATACAAAATTAGCCAGGCATGGTGGCACATGGCTGTAATCTCAGCTACTCGGGAGGCTGAGGCAGAAGAATTGCTTGAACCCAGGAGGCAGAGGTTGCAATGAGCCAAGTCGCGCCACTGCACTCCTGCCTGGGTGACAGAGCAAGATTCTGTCTCAAAACAAAAAAAAACAAAAAAAACTCATTCTGATAATCTGTGACTTTATAATGGAAGTTTTACTTTATTTACATTTGATATAAATTGATCCAATTTGTTTTCTACATGTTGTATGTTCTTTCCTTTTTCTTTTTATCAGTCAAGTTTCAGTAGGGTTTCATTTTCTCATCTATAGGGTTATTTATTATAAAATATTTTTATTATTTGTCTAATAGTTTCATGAACAAATGCATGTTTTGTTTGTTTGTTTGTTTGCTTGCGACGCAGTCTCGCTCTGTCGCCCAAAGTTGGAGTGTAGTGGCATGATCTCGGCTCACTGCAAGCTTCGCCTCCCAGGTTCACACCATTCTCCTGCCTCAGCCTCCCGAGTAGCTGGGAATACAGGCGCCCGCCACCACACCCGGCTAATTTTTTGTATTTTTAGTAGATACGGAGTTTCATCGTGTTAACCAGGATGGTCTTGATCTCCTGACCTCATGATCCACCCACCTCAGCCTCCCAAAGTGCTGGGATTACAGGCGTGAGCCACCACCCCCAGCCAAATGCATCTTAACTTAGTAGCATCCAATATAAATAACTAATATATCGCATCCCAGACAATTGTCTGGCCTTATAATACATTAACTTATTTTACTTCCTCCTGCCTTGGGTATTCTTTGTTCATATATTCATTTTTACATTGATTTTGACCTATATAACAAACTACAATTATTGTTTCCTACTGTCAATATTTATTTAGATTTACTCATATCATTACCATAGTTACTATTATGTTCTATCCTTTCTACTTGGCATAATTTTTCTTCTGTCTGAAGAACACTGTTCAATATTACTTTTTGTGTGGGATTGTTAATGATGAATTTTCTTTTCGTTTTTGTTGACTAGAGATATTTCTATTTGTCTTTACTTGTGCATAACATTTTTACTGAGTATAGATTTCTAGACTGATAGTTTTTTACATCAATTTTGCAAAGATGTATTATTTTTTCTTCTTTAGTGATCAGTAAGTTGATCATTATGCTTTTGTTCACCTTAAGATGATCTTTTTCCTCTTTCTTAAAGATTTATTTTTGTCTTAGAGTTTTAACACTTTTACTACAATGTGCATTAAATTTTATCTGTATTTATCCTACATGAAATTTGTTGTGCTTCTTGAATGTGTGGCTTAATGTCTTTCATCAACTTAGGAATATTCTTAGTGATTATCTTTTTGAATATGAATTGTTTCTATTTTTTTCTTATCTACTTTTGTGTTATTTTTGCATCCCATATGTCTCTTGCCTTTCTTTTTGCATATCTATCAGTTCTCTTTCTGTATTTCAGTCTAGACAGTTTTCCAATGCATAGGTAATCTCTTCGTTTTTTTCTAATACACTTCTAAACCGATTATTTTTTAATTTAATAGCATTCATGTATTTTGTTCTAAAATTTACATTATATTGACCAGATTATTGAAATACACACAGAGTTTTATATATATTATTACATATGTGTATATTTTCCCCAGCAATCTGGTACATTTCCCCATGTCATCATTCATATTCTTGCCATATTAATCACAATTATATTAAAGTGTATATTTGAAAATTTCAATATCTGAGTTGCTTCTAAACCATGTTATCTGTTTTTCAAATCTTTTGGTTTTTTACCCTTAGAATGTCTGATAATATTTCACTGTGTGTCAGGCATCATGTTCTGAACTATTATAGATGCTTTGGATGATATCTTTCCCCAGGAAACATTCACCCATTCTCTTTTAGACTTCTAGAGTAAAGTAAAAAAAAGGATCACCTTAATCCATAATGGATGAAGCTAAGTACAAGTTGCATTTATATTCAATGCTTGATATATTTTACGTCTACCCCACACCAACTTGCCAGGTCTCACCAGGTCCTGAACTCCAACTTATTGTCAGACCCACTAAATATTCAGCATTGTAAGATGGTCAAAAGATCCATTAAGCATTTCAGCTACTTTTTAACTAGGTTTCTTAGTATTTGTCACAGTTTACACTAAGAGTTTTGAAATAATCTGAGGAAAAGTCCAGGTAGAGTGTCATATTTAACCTCTATGCATCTCTTCTCTGCAGAATCTTGGCTGCACAAGTCTTGACTGCTAACAAAACCATGCCCAAAACCCATTTTCTTTTCTCCATGTTTTTAAGAATTTGCAGAAAGCTTTACTGGTTTCTCGACATCAGAGTAGATGCACTCTGCTGGGCTATTTAGTCTCTCACTAGATGCCACTTAAGACTTGGAAAAGGTCCCAAGAGGAAAAGTAACGTGCAGGTTATTGGTCTATTCTCAGTAAGTTTCCCATCTTTCTGGGGTTATGGACTCTCTTGTCTTAGATGACACAGAAGCCCTTGAAACCTTCATATGCATGTTAATTTTTATTTTAAATTTTGTTTTATCTTTCTTCAAACTTCCTTGTTTACAACAACAGCACTGCCCAAAGAAAAGACATAACAACATAACTAAAAGAGGAAATTTTGAGACTCTTTATATTAAATTGAAGAAATTTCTCTTTATATAATTTTATAAAAATCAATTTAAGTATCCAGAATGCAGCATCATTATAAGAACACAATATTTCCCCCGATTTTCTATCAAATGCTGTTCGATTATGTAGTGCCTTAAAATGAGATTTTTTTTCATTTTTAACAATAATACATTATTTCTTTTCATTGAGACACTTATTATCTGCAACTCCATTTTTTTTCTTCATGGATATAATTAGATGAGGGGATTGGAGTATTTTCTAGAATGAATCTAAGCAAAAAGTCTATGTTTAACTTACTAAGACAGTGTATATTTATAAAGGGACAAACTAAGTGCCAATAGAACAGAATAAAATGCTTCAAAGGATCTCAGATACACTTGTGCCATGTAGAACGTTGGCTCATGGTAGAGATAGTATGGCCAGTCACTGGCAACATCAGGGACTGCTTAACACATAAAACTGGAAATAACACCAGAGGACTACCTGTTATAAAACTTGAAATAAGAAAACTAAATAAAACACAAAAGTTACATTAACAGCTCATTTTAGGGTGGACAGTAAAATTGGACAGGTTCAGTTCCAACAGGTATATGTAAGTTTTTTGGAGTATTCTAGCTGTCAGTTTGAGTGGTGGATATGAAAAATTATCTTTATTTAACTGAATAACTGGATAAATTAATGGTAAAAATGCATCATGAATGTTCCAATAGTGATAATGTGTTAAGCTATGATTAATTCAATCTGTGCAACCAAGCTGCATGACAAAAAGTAAGAACAATTGAATGACAATTGTCATCTAATACTCTAACTCCGTCTCCTTACTGCAGCAAGTGGCTTAATTGCTGCAATCCTGACAATGTCATAGGACATCTAGTATTTATATATATTGTAAAAATGCATAGTTTAAAAATTAAGAGTAGTCCTGATTAGAAGATCTAGAATCCATCTTCCATGACCTCCAAAAGCATTAGACAACATAACTCTCAGTTTGTAAATTTTACTAGTAGTAAAATGTAGCTTTCTGACAAGCCTGTCAATAGCATCGGTAGCTTCATATTGAATCGATGTCCATTGCCTATAAGAAGGATTTAATTTATGTTTCAGTTTTGGCAGCTAAGATTTGATCAGTGCATTCTAGTGAATGAAGAATGAGGTTCTCTTTATTCTTTTTCCACCATAGAGAAACATCATAAAAGCTTTGGGAAAAGGTATTAAGGAAAACAAAACAAAACAAAACTAGGACAGTTCCCTCGTGGTTTTTATAGTTAAGCAGTTGTTTATGTAATAAAACATTCACAATTTTGCAAATGAGTACATAGACGTTTTAGTAATTTTTTATTTAGAAAGTGCAAAATGGGGCCAACTGCAGTGGCTCACGCCTGTAATCCTAGCACTTTGGGAGGCCAAGGGGGGCAGATTGCCTGAGCTCAGGAGTTCGAGACCAGGTCACGCAACACGGTGAGACCCTGTCTCTACTAAAACATAAAAAAAAAAAAAAAATTAGCCAGATGTGACAGCGGCTTGCACCTGTAGTCCCAGCTACTCTGGAGGCTGAGGCAGGAGAATTGCTTGAATTTCGGAGGCAGAGGTTGCAGTAAGCCCAGATCGTGCCACTGCATTCCAGCCTGGGCGACAGAGCAAGACCCTATGTCAAAAAAAAAAAAAAAAAAAGTGCAAAATGTCCAAAACTCCTACATAATTAGGATAACCTTTGCCTTAGTTCATTCTTGCTGCTATAACAAAATACCTTAGAGTGGTAATTTATGAATCATAGAAATGTATTGCTTACCATTCCAGAGAATGGGGAGTCCAAGATAAAGGCTCCATCAAATTCAGTGTCTAGTGAAGTTGCTCTTTGCTTCACAGATTGCACCTCTTACTGCTCCTGCCATGGTAGAAGGATGCAGCCTCCCTGAAGCCTTTTTTATTAGGTCACTAATCCCATTCATAAGGGTGAAGCCTTCATAACCTAATAACTTCCCCAAAGTCCCTAACTCTTAATATTACTACATTGGATATTCGGTTTTAACATACAAATTTTGGGGGCAACCACATGTAGACCACAGCAAGTTTGAAGTAAATCTGTACTATAAAAAATCATCATATTATTAAGGTAGATATGAAATGTTAGATCACTTATAAGAGTGACATACAAGTTTATTCAAAGCAAAAATATGTTTAATCAATATATTGATACTTAGAATCCCAAAGTAATGAATACAGTTTCTGGCAGCTTTTGTAACTAGAGTAAATGAAAGTGGTTCTGCAATAGACATTATAAATGTCAATGCTGAGGCACTACTGTCTCTTTATATATCAATATTAATTTTATTAATATTAATAACTCATCAACCTTTCAGAAATGGAAGAAAAAGTGACTTATATTATTAATGAGCTAATACATCAATATATGCACACACATACACTGGAAAAATTAATAAAAATATATAACTTCACAAACCAAAATATAGGACTCTATGTGTCACTAAGAGAGGAAACAAAGATATTCATACCTTCAAAACACCTAATATTATGCTTTGGCTTATATAAGGAAGTTTAAAGTGGGAATTCTTAATGTATTTTGGGACATAGTTTTATCAGAAATAAACACTTTCAGTATCTAGATAACTTGTTTAGGGGCTTTAAAAACAATTTTAAAAATCACCTAAGGAAAACAACTGAATATATAATTTTAAAAATCATTAGCAATATTACATTTACTTGGTTTAGGAAGTAAATATTTTAAATCAAGTGAAATAGTTTCCTGAAGAAGAATTTAATCTGTTATATATTCAAAAATGCATATTGTTTCTAGGATTAATGACATAGTATTTTATTAGAGCTTTTTTAAATGGGCAAAAAAATTTCAGATTTCTAGGGCTTTTGTTGTACTTATTAGGGTCTTTTCTCTCCTAATTTTTGGTTTAAAGGTTGTGGGAAGTTATATATATTCAAATAATATCTGACCATCAAAATCCATAAAATTAATGATCACTTACTTACTGAATAATAGAAGAATATGAACTATAACCAGTTCATAAAAACTGCTATGAATTAATCTTCCCTTCCCTTGCATTCTATTTTGTATTTATTCATAATAAGAGTTTCAGCCTTATTTGTGTCAACTATATCCTCCATCTATCTAGATATAGTAGACAGGCATTCCAAATTCCATCCTGAGTTAACTCCAAATGATTCTTATAAACAGGGATTAATAAAGTACTCTGGAATTCTCAGAGGGAAGATTTTCTTCATTTATACATTTGCGTATTTGTCCGTCACAATTTCTGCTATATAAGGCCTTGGGTATCTGATTATGGATTTGATAAGGAAGCTACTGAATTAATACTAATTATTGTTGGACTCATATTTAAAAAGTTCTGGACTGAATATGATTTTACCACATTACTATTTTAAGTATAAAATATTTAAAATTACATTTTAAATTTATAATATACATATGTAATAAGCAATATTTGCAACATATATGTAATATGCAATATTACATGGTTGTGTGATTAAGTAATTTAATTTCATTTATATAAAATATTCTGTTTAAGAAAATAAATTTTCTTTTAACTGTATTTTCAAAGAAATTTTGGATCTCTTTCAGTTGATGAATATTGTAATAAAGTAAATTATATTGAATAATGTTCATTATAATAATAAGTAATTCTCATATTTGAAAAAATTGAAGCCACAAAGACATTCCAATGGCTACTATTCATTTTGAGGTCCATATACTATTCTTTTAAATAAGTGTATTGTTCTAAAACCTAAGTCACTATGTTTCAGTTTTTAGCCCCAAAATACAGTTGAGTAGATGGTAGAAACTATGTTAAGACCAAGAAGAACAACTTAGTTGACTCCTCCTAGAATTGACCAGGTTTGTGATTCTACTCTGTAATGAACGACACTAAGAAACCCCATACAATATACATCTTTCGATGATAGTTTGCTCTAAGTAAGAAACTTTGTTTAGACTTTTTGGTAAGATGGCTGAATAGGAACAGCTCCAGTCTACAGCTCCCAGCAAGACCAACGCAGAAGGCGGGTGATTTCTGCATTTCCAACTGAGGTAGCCAGTTCATCTCATTGGGACTGGTTAGACAGTGGGTGCAGCCCACGTAGGGTGAGCAGAAGCAGGTTGGACCATTGCCTCACCTAGGAAGGGGTCAGGGAACTCCCTCCCCTATCCAAGGGAAGCTGTGAGGGACTGTGCCATGAGGGACTGTGCTATACAGCCCAGATACTATGCTTTTTCCATGGTTTTGCAACCCACAGACCAGGAGATTTCCTCTTGTGCCTGCACCACCAGGGCCCTGGGTTTCAAGCAAAAAACTGGGCAGCTGTTTGGGCAGACACTGAGCTAGCTGTGGTAGGTTTTGCTTTGTTTTGTTGTTTGCACCCCAGTGGTGCCTGGAAGCCCAGCAAGACAGAACCATTCACTCCCCTGGAAAGGGGGCTGAAGCCAGGGAGCCAAGAGATCTTGCTCAGAGGGTCCCACTCCCACAGAACCCAGAAGGCTAAGAACCACTGGCTTGAAATTCTTGCTGACAGCACAGCAGTCTGAAGTTGACCTGGGACAATCGAGCTTGGTGGGAGGAGGGGTGTCTGCCATTACTGAGGCTTTAGTAGGTGGTTTTCCCCTCACAGTGTTACCTCTGATTGTGCAGAACTCACCACAGCGTGGCCAACCATCTGGGGCCTGACTGCCTCTCTAGATTCCTCCTCACTGGGCAGGGCATCTCTGAAAGAAAGGCAGCAGCCCCATTAAAGGACTTACAGAAAAAATTCCCTTCTCCCTGGTGCAGAGCACCTGGGGGAAGGGGCGACCATGGGCACAGCTTCAGCAGATTTAAATGATCCTGCATGCCCATTCTGAAGAGAGCAGCAGATCTCCCAGCACAGCTCTTGAGCTCTGCTAAGGGAAAGACTGTCTCCTCAAGTGGGTCCCTGACGTCTGTACCTCTTAACTGGGAGACACCTCTCAGCAGGGATCAACAGACACCTCATACAGGAAAGTTCCAGCTGGCATCAGGAGGGTGCCCCTCTGGGATGAAGCTTCCAGAGGAAGGAACATGCAGCAATCTTTGCTGTTCTACAGCCTCTGCTGGTGATACCCAGGCAAACAGGGTTTGGAGTGGACTTCCATCAAATACCAGCAGAGCTGCAGAAGAGGGCCCTGATTGTTAGAAGGAAAACTAGCAAGCACATAGCAATAGCATCAATCTCAACCAAAAGGATGCCCACAGAAAAAACCCCATCCAAAGGCCATCAGCATCAAAGATCAAAGGTACATAAATCCACAAAGATGAGGAAAATCAGTGCAAAAATGCTGAAAAATCCAACAACTGGAATCCCTCTTCTCCTCCAAATGATCACAACTCCTCTCCAGCAAGGCACAAAACTGGACAGAGAACGACTTTGACGAATTGACAGAAATAGGCTTAAGAAGGTGAGTAATAACAAACTCCTCTGAGCTAAAGGAGCATGTTGTAACCCCACACAAGGAAGCTAAGAACCTTGATAAAAGGTTACAGGAACTGCTAACTAGATCAACCACTTTAGAGAAGCATATAAATAACCTGATGGAGCTGAAAAACACAGTGCAAGAACTTCGTGTAGCATACACAAGTATCAATAGCCGAATTGATCAAGGGGAAGAAAGGATATCAGAGATTGAAGATCAACTTAATAAAATAAACCATGAAGACAAGATTACAGAAAAAAGAATGAAAGGGAGTGAATAAAGCCTCCAAGAAATATGAAACAATGTGAAAAGGCCAAATGTACAATTGATTGGTGTACCTGAAAGTGACAGGGAGAATGGAACCAAGTTGGAAAACATGCTTCAGGATATTATCCAGAACTTCCCCAACCTAGTGAGACAGGCCAACATTCAAATTCAGGAAATAAGAGAACACCACTAAGATACTCCTCAAGAATAACAACCCCAAGATATAATCATCAGATTCTCCAAGGTTGGAACGAAAGAAAAAATGTTGAGGGCAGCCAGAGAGAAAGGTCAGGTTACCTACAAAGGGAAGGCCATCCGACAAACAGTGGATGTCTCTGCAGAAACCCTATAAGCCAGAAGAGAGTATGGGCCAATTTTCAACATTCATAAAGAAAAGAATTTTCAACCCAGAATTTAATATCCAGTCAAACTAAGCTTCACAAGCAAAGAAGAAATAAAGTCCTTTACAAGCACATGCTAAGGGATTTGTTAAGCACATGCTAAAGGATTTTGTTACCACCAGGCCTGCCTCACAAGAGCTCCTGAAGGAACCACTAAATATGGAAAGGAAAAGCCGGTACCAGCCACTACAAAACATACTAAAGTATAAAGACCGATGACACTACGAAGAAGCTGCATCAACTAATGTACAAAATAAACAGCCAGCATCATGTTGACAGGATGAAATGTACACATAACAATATTTGTTTTAAACGTAAATGAGCTAAATGCCCCAATTAAAAGACACAGGCTGGGAAATTGAATAAAGAGTTAAGACCTATCAGTGTGCTGTATTCAGGAGAATCATCTCACGTGCAAAGACACACATAGGCTCAAAATAAAAGGATGAAGGAATATTTACCAAGCAACTGGAAAGCAAAAATAAGCAGGGGTTGCAATCCTAGTCTCTGATAAAACAGATTTTAAAACAACAAAGATAAAGAAAGACAAAAAGGCATTACATAATGGTAAAGGGATCAATGCAACAAGAAAAACTAACTATTCTAAATATATAAGCACCCAATACAGGAGCATCCAGATTCACAAAGCAAGTTCTTACAAACCTACCAAGAGACTTAGACTCCCACACAATAATACTGGGAGACTTTAACACTCCACTGTAAATATTAGACAGATCAAGGAGACAGAAAATTAAGAAGGATATTCAGGACTTGAGCTCAGCTCTGGACCAAGCAGACCTAATAGACAGCTACAGAACTCTCCACCCCAAATCAACAGAATATACATCTTAGCACCACATAGCACTTATTATAAAATCAACCACATGATTGAAAGTAAAACACTCCTCAGCAAATGGAAATCATAAACAGTCTCTGAGATCATAGTGCAATCAAATTAGAACTCAAGATTAAGAAACTCACTCAAAACTGCACAACTACAGGAAAACTGAACAATCTGCACCTAAATGACTGTTGGGTAAATAATGAAATTAAGGAAGAAATAAATTCTTTGAAACCAATGAGAACAAAGACACAACGTATCAGGATCTCTGAGACACAGCTAAAAAACACAGCTAAAGTAGTGTTTAGAGGGATATTTATAGCACCAAATCTCCACAGCAGAAAGCGGGAAAGATCTAAAATTGACAACCTAGCATCACAATTAAAAGAACTAGAAAAGCAAGAGCAAATACATTCAAAAGCTAGTAGGAGACAAGAAATAACTAAGATCAGAGCAGAACTGCAGGAGATAAAGATATGAAAAACCCTCCAAAAATCAGTGAATCCAGGAGCTGGTGTTTTGAAAAGATTAACAATATAGACTGTTAGCCAGACTAATAAAGAAGATAAGAAAGAAGAATCAAATGTACATAATAAAAAATGATAAAGGGGGTATCACCAGTTTTCCCACAAAAATACAAACTACCATCAGAGAATATTATATAGATTTGTATAAATAGAGAGAGAACACCTCTATGCAAATAAACTAGAAAATCTAGAAGAAATGGATAAATTCCTGGACATACACCCTCCCAAGGGTAAACCGGGAAGAAGTCGAATCACTAAATAGACGAATAATAAGTTCTAAAATAGAGGCAGTAATTAATAGCTGACACTGGTACCAAAACGGATATATAGACCAATTGAGCAGAACAGAGGCTGCAGAAATAACACCACACATCTACAACAATCTGATCGTTGACAAACCTGACAAAAACAAGAAATGGGGAAAGAATTCCCTATTTAATAAATGGTGCTGGGAAAACTGACTAGCCATATGCAGAAACCTGAAACTGAACACCTTCCTTAGATCTTATACAAAAATTAATTCAAGATGGATTAAAGGCTTAAACCTAAAACTATAAACCCTAGAAGAAAACCTAAGCAATACCATTCAGGACATAGGCATAGGCAAGGACTTCATGACTAAAACAACAAAAGCAATGGGAACGAAAGCCAAAATTGACAAATGGGTTCTAACTAAAGTAAAGAGCTTCTGCAAAGCAAAAGAAACTATCATCAGAGTGAACAGGCAACCTACAGAATGGGAGAAAATTTTTGCGATCTATCCATCTGACAAAGGTCTAATATCCAGAATCTACAAGGAACTTAAAGAAATTTACAAGAAAAGACAACCCCATCATAAAGTGGGCAAAGGATATGAAGAGACACATCACAAAAGAAGACATTTATGCAACCAACGAACATGAAAAAAAGCCCCTCATCACTGGTCATTAGAGAAATGCAAGCAAAACCACAGTGAGATACCGTCTCATGCCAGTTAGAACAGCTATCATTAAAAAGTCAGGAAACAACAGATGCTGAGAGGATGTGGAGAAATAGGAATGCTTTTATACTGTTGGTGTGAGTGTGAATTAGTTCAACCATTCTGGAAGACAGTGTGGCGATTCCTCAAGTATCTAGAACGAGAAATACCATTTGACCCAGCAATTCTCATTAGTGGTTATATACCCAAAGGTTTATAAATCATTCTACTATAAAGACACATGTACACCTATGTTTACTGCAGTGCTATCACAATAGCAAAGACTTGGAACCAACCCAAATGCCCATCAATAATAGACTGGATAAAGAAAATGTGGCACATATACACCATGGAATACTATGCAGCCATAAAGAAGAATGAGTTCATGTCCTTTGCAGGGACATGGATGAAGCTGGAAACCATGATTCTCAGCAAACTTAACACAGGAACAGAAAACCAAACACCTCATGTTCTCACTCATAAGTAGGAGTTCAACAATCAGAACACATGGACACAGGGCGAGGAACATCACACAGCAGGGCCTGTCAGGGGGTGTGGGCCAAGGAGAGGGTGAGCATTAGGACAAATACATAATGCATGTGGGGCTTAAAACTTAGATGACAGGTTGATGGGTGCAGCAAAGCACCATGGCACATGTATACCTATTTAACAAACCTGCACGTTCTATACATGTATCCCAGAACTTAAAGTTTAAATTAAAAAAAAAAAAAAACAAAAAACAAAAAAAACCTGTTTAAAATTCTGACTTCATTTGGTACACCCTGACTTCTTAAAGTGACCATGTATAAATTAAAATGCATCTATCTTCTAAACAGAAACTACTTCAAAGATCTTTTATTATTCTTCAGAAAGGAATGCATGAATCACTGATTACAAAGCATTCCTCAGCTTTTCCCAATTCCTTTTATCTTGTGAGGAGATTAATAGCCATCCTTGAGACACCAGCTGCTTTCTATTTATCAAAGAGAAGCCAGTGGCTGGTAGCTCTCCTAGAGGACTAAGGGAAGATGTACACAGATCTAACTGCTTCGTTGATAATCTGAAGGAGGCAAAGCAATGCCTTACAGAGTCTGATAAGTCTCTAAAGACTGTGATTATTTTTTTTCTCACTTTGGTTAATACATTTATCAAATATTTAATCATAAGCCGATCATTATTTTGTGTGTTTATGTTCCAAAATGGCATCAATCCTGCAGCCAGGTCTGTCTCACATCACTTTAATGAGAAACTGCATCTAAGTACTCTAGTAGCCATTTTGTTTTTAGCAGTGTTTTTTATCTTTCCTAATATTTTAAAAAATAAATTAATTCCTTATCTTCAAGATTGTGCAATCTCAAAAAAGTGGTGAACATTAGAGAAATAATTGATCTATATTTTATAACCAACTTCCTGCTTGAATTTTATTTATAATGTTTGTGCTGTAATCGCTCTAAAACCTATTTGTCAAAAACAAACTCATTGTCTTCCACTCCAAAAGTTTGCTTCTCCTTCTGCCTTCTGTTCTCAGATGATGAAATAACTTTACAGCCAATTGTTGGAAATAAGAATCCTAGCCATCTTGAATTGTATCTTTGCTTGAATTTTTCTGAAGTGTTACATTAAAAATTGAATACCAACATTATTTAATACTATTTCTGAAATGCCTTATGGATTCAGCCACTGCAGCTCTTATCACACCACCTCTCTACAACCTCAGTATATTTTCTTAAGGGCTTCCCAACCTGAGTTATTGATTCATTCAGCTCTTGGAATTTTAAAGTATGGTCAGGGTACATTAGGGTCTGAACACAATATCATGTGTTTGCATTGGCAATAAGTAACATCAGGCTTTTTTGGTTTACCACACAGAGCATCTCCAAATAGATGGTGTAGTGACATCAGCTGCACAGTACATCATTGATTATTAGAAACAGGGAAGACACATGTTTTCAAGTGCTCAAGAGGCAGAATTTAAAGTCAAATACATGCCCAGTTGATGGTAGGATAGCTCCGTGAGGACAGGCAAGAATCCTATCAGAAACAGTTACAGCCAATGACCTCCAGAGTTCAAAATGTCCCTTTCTGGGCACTCCTGTGTGCACAAATGCTATTTGTGTACTTCATAGGGCTTCTCAGACATGAAATCAATGCTTTTTAAATCATTCTTCTATCCCTGGGTAAATATGAACGTTAGTGAGTAATGTGTATATAATTAAAAAATTCACAGGGAAGACTGAGAAAATGTGTTTATTAAGTGACATCCATAATAAAATAATTTATAAATGCCATTTCATATGTTTCTCTCGACACCATTTCCTTAGTGTCTCTCCTTTTACGGATGTCTTCATCCCATTTTTCACATATCTTATACCCTACCTCTTTTCTCCCTCTTTAGGGTTTTCTAGAGAACTCAAATTCTTCCTGTCCTTCTCTTTCTTCTATTCAAATTAATTCCTACCACACCCAATCCTTGAAATATGACAATACACTGAATCTTGTAGCTAAGTACCCATTAGGTTATTCTGCCACAAAAGGTCTCATTAGGAATAATTCAACTTATAATATTTTAAACTCATTTTCATATTGCTTCCCCCCTTCAAGAGCCACTCAAACTTGTTCTTCTTCCTCCATTCAACCTTTCCTAATTATTTCCTAGAAAAGGCCATTTCCCCGTTTGTTGTGGATAAACTCACCTTTAACTGTATTAAGGACTTCAGTTCATTAGTTCAACCTACTTTCTCTATTACCATTCTGATTAGTATGTAATCTTGTTATCCTAACAGAAACAATGTTTTTTTCATATACCTCTAGCTCCAGCTATTAAAGTTTTCTCTCTGCTTTTCTTCAAACAAAAGTCCAGTAATTCCCTCTTATTTTGGGGGATATATCCTAAGACCCTCAGTGGATGCCTAAAACCACAGACAGCATGGAACCCTACATATACCATTTTTTTTACATAAATATACATACCTTTTATTAAGTTTAATCAGCAGATGCAACCTACCCAGTAATTTTTATATTTTTTAGTTCAAACCCATTCCTGAATCTGTGTACTGTCTCTAATTTAAAGTAAATGGCTTTACCCATTAACTTGTCATTTACATTAGGTATATCTCCTAATGCTATCCCTCCCGTGCACATGTACCCTAAAACTTAAAGTATAATAATAAAAGTAAAATAAAATAAAAAATAAAATTAAGTAAATGGCTTTGTGTTTTTTGTTTCAGGGACTTCCTACTGAGGTTGTCATATAGGCTCAATGCATTCTGACATAACACATCATTGTCATTTGAAACACTTTTCTGTTTATGTCTTCCATCCACAAATTTAATGCCTTTTCCATCTTAACTAAGCACTTATGCACTGTCGCCATAACTTTTGCAGTCTGAGGTGTGACAGCAATACTAGCACAAATTTCTTTTACCTTCTCCACAGTTTCACAGAAGATGCATTTCTTACTATAGATCTTAGCAACCTCAACATACGACTTCTTTTTGTTTCTCGTTAAGTCAAAAATGTTTACATTTTCACTTAAAGAAAGCATTTTACAACTTTTCTTTGGAATATCTAACTTGCCAATATCACTACTCTTGCACTTTGGGACCATTACTACCTCAAATAGGGTTAGTGGAGCATAAGCACTGTGATATTTAACACTTGATCTGATAAGGGAGATGATTATTGTCATTAACAGGCGGGTAGCTTAGACAGTGTGGATACACTCGACAAAGGGATGATTCACATCTCAGGTGGGCTGTGGTTATATTCCGATTTTTTATCTTGTTTTAAAAATATAAATATAACATACATGTTTTTGACTAAGTTTATTGTAAGTTACTGTCATTTATAATAGTTTCAGAAAGAATAAAATAGAGATCAACTTAGCAAAAAAAATGCAAGATACATACACTGAAAACTACACATTTCTGAAAGAATTTAAAAAGGATCTAAGTAAATGGACCAACATCTTATGTTCATAAATTAGAAGTTATTAATGTAAAAATAGCAATCATTTTATAATCAGTCTTCAAGTTAGACACTATCCCACTCATAATCCTAAAGGGCTTCTTTGGAAAAACTGACAAGCTGATTATTAAATCTCAAGGGACCATGAATAGTCAAGACAATTTTGAAAATGTACAAAAATAGATAACTCACACTTCTGATTTCCTAACTGCAAAACTACAGTAATCAAGTCTGTGTGGTAGTGGCATTAGGACAGACACATAGATCCATGGAATAAAATTGGAAGTCTAGAAATAAACTTTCACATTTATGCTCAAACGATTTTTGAAAAAAAGCACGAATTATTAATGGAGGAAAAGAGTAGCTTTTTAACAAATAGGGCTGGCAAAATTACTACGTTTTGGACTTCCAGTAAAAAACCTTAGAACAATTTAGAACACCTTATTAGTATCCTTCTTTTATTATTTTTTTAGCATTTTATTTTATAAAGTGGCTTAGAATACTATATAAATTATCATTAATTTATAGATTTAAAATTTATGTAGTTGTTTTTTCTACATATGTTTTCCATTTTTTCGTTCTAAACTATCCAAGTTTCATCTGTTTATTTATTTTGTTCTTCTATTCGCCATTAGAAATATCTTGACTTTTTATTTTCAATTAGGTCTGAAGATCGGTTGTTTTTCTTCGCTGGAAATGTCTTTATCTTTGCTTTATTTTAAAATTGTAGGTGAGATGTGAGCACATTGACACGTTTGATGCACCAGTTAAAGATTTAGATTAAAATTCAAACTGTGATACTTCACAGAGGTGTACAACTTGGTCACAATAAATATTTAGTCTATTTGCATTCACCCAAAAAGAAATCTCATACTCAAAGAGGAGTCATCCCCATGCCTCCAAGATGGCTGACACTAGAACAATTTCTACTGGCTCCTTCAGGCTTTATAGAATTTGCACTGATTTCTGGATATTCGATAAAACTGCTACATCAAAAACGTCGGTATTCTGTGACTAGCTGTTTTTACGTCGATATATTAATTTTTACTTAGTATAATAACAGTTCAGGGCCAAACTACATTGTCGGTTATTTTTCAGAACTCTACTTTTTCTTTTGTTTTGTTTGTTTTTTGTTTGAGACCCGAGGTCACTCGTCGCCCAGGCGGAGCGCAGTGGCGCCATCTCGGGCTCACGCAAGCTCCGCTCTCTGGTCTGGCTTTCTACTGCCTCAGCCGCCGGTAGCTGGGGGATATCTTTTTGCGCCCGCCATCAGGCCCGCTTAATGGTTTTTGAGTAGGATAGGTGTGTTCGAGTCTTGTTAGCAGATGTTTCTCGTATTGACTTGTGTTGTCCCCAAAGTTACTAGGGAGTTAACAGGTTGCCCGGCCAGGTTCTACTTTTTTAGCGAATGCTTAATGCAAATTTTAGCCTATTCAAACGACCAGCAGCACAATTTCTACTAGATCTATATGAACTGATTTTTAAATTTTATTTTTACTCTTCCTAATAGTTAATTATAAGAGAGTACCAAAGTAGTTCCACTACCAAAAATGACACGGATGATATATTTTGGTGTAATGCTTCCACTGAGAAGTAACTTCTAAATTCTTTTAAAAGAAAGAAAAAGAAAGAAAAAAAACTAACATTGAAAACTTAACATGGAAGAGTTTTAACAAAGCAATAGGACTAGTGAAGGTAATGTATTAAAATGGTGACACTTCAGAGACAAAAGCCCAGCATTGAAAGACATGTTCCCTAGAGGTGTCTGCCGATTTTGACTGAAAGAATAAGAAGATAAGCATGTCTTTAGACAAACTCACTAAGCTGAGGGTTGGAGGGGTGTAAAATATTCACATTCAATATTCAACAAGAAATAGAGCCCTGAAAAACAGCCTAATATTGTTTTGGAGATATGTAAAAGAGCTTGGCTCTACTCTGCCTAAAAATATTTTTTCTTATGTAAATTATTCTCTCTGAAAACCCTTTTCCTATATTTAGTCAATGCATGCTTAGTATATGCAATCTATTAATTTTACTTCAAGTATTTCCTTGTCTATGGTAATGTCACAAAGTACTTCAAAATCACACTTATTTTAAATAAGCATCTGTAAGTTTTGCATTTATCTTTAAATAAAATAAAACAACACAAATACAATTAATCAAACATTCCTCTTTTCAGATGGAATCAACTTATAAGTGGAGGCATGTTTTAAAGTGGATTCAGTATAATTCTACAGTCTCTGAGTGAAATAAGCATAGTTATTCTATGCCAGAAATTATAACAGTAACCAAAATTAAGCACTATCTCTGCCATTTTCTAATTAGTGTCCTAGTTAAAGCATTGTAATGGAATAACCTCTTTGAAATATGGCCTAAATTTAATCAATGTCTCTCAGCTCCTGCTTAGTGATGAGTTGTTCTTTTTGTTTCCTTTTAGCCAGGAAAAGAAGCGAGCTAATACTGATAGTACACAGTACCAATCACTGCATTTCTATCATATGTATTATCTCATTTAATATTCACGGTAGTCCTGCTGGGCAGTTATTTTTCTGGAAGGAATTTCTAGCATAAAGAGGTCACTAACATTTGCAGTGATACTGCTGGGAAAGTCACTCTAAATTTGTCAAAAGAGATTAGAAGTATGGTAGACAGGAAAGGCCTGGAAAGTACCTTTTTATGATTCAGAGATCTAAATATTTAACCTAGGTAGAAAGGTTTGCGCAGGCTTAACATTTTAATGTATTTCATAGGTGCTAAATTGAATAAATCATAGAGCAGGCCATAAGAAAATTGAAAGATACTATGAGACTACTGGAACTATGTTGCACAATTAGGGGTTCATCGATCATTTATACACATATTTGTAAATATGAAATCTAGGGGCTATTGTTAAAAGTTAGTAGAACACATAGACAAGAATTTGAAAGCTATTTAGCCATGGAACTCAATCTTCATGTAAACTATAATTTGGAAGAAGATTTTAAGTTTAAATTAAATGTTTTAGTTATTGTTATACATAAACCAGTTAAAAATACAGGATAGTGTTGCCAAAAATTTAATGAGAAACTTTAAGAGGATAGTAAAGTCTTCACCTCTAATTCTTGACAGTAAATTTGTTACAATTCCATAATCCTACAATTATATTGGAGAAACTAAAAGCTGGAATTAGATAGATTAATCTGTACTGAGGTAAAAGTTAACGATAGTATTTTATAAATTATGGTATGTGGAGGGCTTATCAATAAATATATATTCCATATGTTATTATTATAATTCCTGGAATATGTAAATACACCATTCATGGAAAAGAATATAAGATAAGGTCAAAATTTTCATAGATTCAGAGTAAATCAATTTATCATACATTTTTGATTATTAGTATTTGAAATTAAATTCCATCCTATTTATCTACTATAACAATATATTCAATGTCATTTAAAACTACACATGGAATTATATAGTAGGAGTTCAGCTTCCTTGACTTAGAATATAGATATTCCCAAAGGGTATATTATTCTAATATGTACAATAAATTTATATTAAATAATTTGAATAGATTTTATGAAAGATTTTTGGGTGAGAATTACTCAAACATTATTATATTAAAAAGTTCTTGTTTCTGTGATGTCTGATGTAAGAAAACTCTTTCCCAGACAATTTCCAGACCCAATCAGCTAGTGGAAAATTGTCACTGGATGTACAATCACCAGCCTTAGACCCATTGTTTGATTGACTGGAGAGTATTAACTGAAGTAGGCATCTGTTATGGATGGTGGGTAAGGCAGGATTGGGAAAAAAGTGAGAATGACAATCACTTTGTGGGTTTAACAGCATTATATTCATTTTAGTGTTTATAAAGAGATTAGACACTAAGGTCTCAAATGACTTATTCAAAGTTAAACAACAGCAAGATAATCAATTTTAGCTTTGAAACAAAATCATTTTATTCCAAATTTAATATAGCTGCCTCTTGGCATTGTATTTATGAACATTGAAACAAAATGTTAGCTCATTCTAGTTTGTGCGGTAAAATGTTGAATGTGAGAAATGCAAAACCTTTGTAAAAATTCAACTAAAATTTTAAGTTTGATTCTTCCTATCTTCTTAAGATAGAAAATTTTTCTTAAAAAGTGTATGTTCAGAGATATGTTCTAATTTTCTTCATTTTGTAGTCAGGGCATAATTTGTTAGCACTACTTTCACATTTTAATGTACTTTTTTTCAGAGTGATCAAAAACTTTCTTTCCAAAGCACCATAATGAATAAATTTTTTCCAGAAGAAAGCTAGTTTAGAAACGCAGAAGATAATGGATTAATGATTCAAAAAGAAGTCTTTGAAAACAAATTTTTTACTTACCTACTCAAGTTCCCCTTGCTAAGAATAAATTTTGTGAATAAATAGCATGTCATGTCTGGATCTAACTAGAATTAAGGAAGATTTTCTAAGAGTTTCTTTACTTCTTGACTCTTCTTTATCCTAAGAAAATATCTTTTATCTATAGAGATGAATCCAGCTGATCCCTATCATTTGATTTAATTTTAGCCCTTCAGTCACAAGCAATGCCCAGTGAACTGCAGATTCTCATCAGTTCAGAACAAGGCCACACATGGAGACAAAGCATGATGAATAGTCTGTTGCTATAACCCAGAGGAGCTGACCTTGGCATTGGTGAGACCCAAATTAGTATCAAAGCTCATATTTCATTGAATATCCTCTCTCATAGCCACAGCTTTGACCAGATGTATGGAAGCTAAGAAAACAACCTTTTACCTTCAACAAATATGAACTCAGTCATAGAAAACTTTTACAAATAATTGAAGTATATAAAAGAGCTTATTCGAAGGTTATTTTTCTTTCTTTTTTCCCTTCTTTTAGGACTCAGATCCTAAACACTTTCACTGTAATATTAACAATTACATGATTCATGGTACATTATTTTAGATTTCTTGGTGGTTATATAACAGAAATTTAGAAGTTTTTGCAAATAGACTCCATTATGTTCGAAGTGGTTTTTACTTAATGATTTTTTTAAACAAATTCAGACAAACAATACTTAACTGGCTTCTAGAAAATTATTCTATTGGATATATCATACCTTTCATTTACCTTTTAAATAAGTCCTAGAGAAATAAACTCAGGACAATTTTAGTTTGCCCGTGTGTGTGTCTGTGTGCACGTATGTGTGTTCCCTCCTAAAACTGTCTTTGTGGACAGTCCAATTCTAAAATGTAATTGGAATTCTGGAATATTGTTGCATGACATTCTGCTGAAATTTGACTACTGAATCCATTTATACAACCTCTTTGGATAATATATGCCTATTTTCCTTTTTTAAATAAAAAGAAGTAAATGTGATGTGAGTACTGTTTCAAATACTAGTACTAGAAGTTTTTTAAAAAGGTCAATTTTGTTGATACAATTTTGGAGTATAGTATGAATAAATTGCCCTTTCTCATATATCTTCATTATATGCTATGCTTCCTAACTTCCACCATTTCCCCCCAAATTTGAATAAAGTAGAAGTATTCAAAATATTGGCTAATAAAAGGAAATACACTGCATTTGCTAATTAGAAAAGTAAGTTCCTTTACTAAATTTAAATTAGATGATATGCAAATATATTATGAATGAAAATGGGTTCTGTTAATTTTTCCTTTCAAATTATTTTCTCCATTACAACTTCTATACATTTAAGAAAGATTTTTAATGATGAAAAAATTTACAAAGCAGCTTAATAAAACCTCTGTCTTGACTCATCTTGTGCTGCTATTACAGAATACCACAGACCGAGTGATTTATAAAGGACATAATTTTACTTTGTCAAAGTTTTGGAGGGTGGGGAGACCGAGATCAAGAAGCTGGCATCTCACAAGGGCTGTCCTGCTGCCTCATCCCCTGGCAGAAGGGGAGGGGAAAAGAATGAGACAAAAGCAAGAGGTGGCCAAACCCATTTGTTAAAATAAGAAAACCATTCCCACAATAATGGCATTATTCTATTCATGCAGGTGGTGTCCCCATGACCCAAATGTCTCCCATCAGTTCCCATCCCCTAATGCCATTACATTGGGAATCAAGTTTCCAGTACATAAATTTGTTACGGAAACAACTGGCATTTTGTCTCGGTCCTGCTGCTCGCTGCACAAAAAGCAAATCACAGAGACAAGTATAGCCAAGGAAAAAGGCTTTAATCAGGTGCTACAGCTGAAGAGATGAGAGATCACTCTCAAATCCATCTCCCTGACCAACTAAAAGCAGGGGTTTATAGAGCAGGGAAGAAATGTAACAATGTTTTGTAAAAGAGGAACTAGGGAGGGGGAAAAGGCAATCACGATGAATGAGGGTTTCTGCATCTCATTGTCTGAATGCAGTGATCTGGTGAGTTTCAGTTCTTTGATTCTTTTTGTGAGAGGCCCTAAGGTGGTTTCCTGAGGAAGGAACTCAGATGAAACAAATGTAAGGTTCAAGCTTTAAGACAGGAAGGGTCAATTTCAATGTTTATTCAAAAAACTATTCGACTATTGGGTCAGTTTCAGAACTTTGGGGGACACATTCAAACCATGGCAACTTCCAGTGAGGAATTACACTTGCTCAAAACTATCACTCTGAGGTGGGGTTCAGTTTATCCAAAGCCATTCCCCAAAGGCTGGATTCTGAAAGAGATAGCCTCTTACAAAACATCAGGGAAACCCACTATAGAGTAGTTTTTAAAGTCATTAACCCTATAGAGTTCTAATACGGAATATCAATACTGGAAACAACTACAGTGCTTGCATCCCAGCTGATTACACCAAGTCTGGAACCTACACTCTCATAAACATTGAACAATAAGTTGATGGAATAGGGCTCAAGACCAGTATTATGCTCAACCCTTCTGATTATGGATTCCAGTCACTGCCCACATCGAAGGAGGGAATGTCTCTTCTCCAGTCACACACGACAGAGGGGAAGTCTCTCATGGTGTCTAACGTCTATCCCTTTGTCCTGTCCCATAATGCACTGGGTAGTGGGAGACCTACACATGGGAGATGTGTATATTTGATACAGGCAATTGTCCTTGTTGACATAAACATTTCATTCCATGCAGTTTCTTAATTCTAAAATTTCATGGAGAATATGCTTTTTTTTTTTTTAAGTTTGATTTCAAAGTTTGTATTCTCCATAGTTCTAAAGCAAGGGTTTTCTAGCACTGTAAAGAAAAATATTTTCATACGATACCAAAATATTTTATAATCACTGTAATCTCTAATGTCAACCATGCATTCTGTGATAGATAATAAAAGAATGTTGTTTTAGGTAACTAAATATTATGATAATGTTACCTAATCCATGTGTAAATATATTAAAATGACATCTGAAAAAAATCTATTGTTTAATAACTTATGAGGAAAAAAAGTTGAAAAAATGTTGGTGAATCAGAATCCATCAACATAAATCATTGGCACAAATGAAAAAGATTAAACTTTCAAACAATTAAGAATTATATTTCAAGTCTGTACCATTTTATCATGATTTTTAAACCTCATGCTTCTGTATCTAATAAGTTTAGTACTCTTTCTATATAGACCAGTGTTATTAACAACAGCAAAAATTCTGTGAGCTTCAAAATTTGAGTCATTTTGAATTGAAACAGACCTTTCATTAATTCATCCATTTATAA
>NW_016829751.1:36536-89535 GCF_001698545.2 Rhinopithecus bieti | reverse complement strand
TTTTTTTTTTTTTTTTTTTAAAAAAAAGACAGAGTCTAGCTCTTGTAGCCCAGGCTGGAGTGCAGTGGCACGGTCTCGGCTCACTACAAGCTCCACCTCCAGGGTTCACGCTATTCTCCTGCCTCAGCCTCCGGAGTAGCTGAGACTATATAAGTGCCGGCCACTACGCCTGGCTAATTTTTTGTGTTTTTTAGTAGGGACGGGGTTTCACTGTGTTAGCCAGGATGGTCTCGATCTCCTGACCTCGTGATCCGCCTGCCTTGGCCTCCCAAAGTGCTAGGATTACAGGAATTTTTGTACTTTTAATAGAGACGGGATTTTGCCATGTTGGCCAGACTATTCTCGAACTCCTGACCTCAGGTGATCTGCTCACCTGGGCCTCCCAAAGTGTTGGGATTACAGGCTGAGCCACCGAGCCCGGCCCATTCTACACTATTAAAGGCACAAGAAGAATCTAACATGCATACTAACGTAAAGAAGATGAGGGAAATAGTTTAAAGACAGTGATCACGCTTTATTGGTTATGTAATCGATTTAGAGTTTCTGTCTAGAATTTTAAAATATTAATTAGAGTAAAATAGGATATGTTAGGATATCAGATTATGAGATAAGACAGATGGATAAAAAGAGATTTGGATAGGACAAGATAGTGAGAAGAGACGGGAAGAGAAAAGATGAGGAGAGGATAGGAGAAGGGAGGAGAGGAGAGAAGACCCATGGGATATGTGTATTTTGCAATAGCCAGTTATTTTGCTGACATTTTAACAGAACTTATTCGCATTCCATGCAGTTTCTTAATTCTAAAATGTCACAATGTTTATGGTGCTCTGTAATAACAGGTATACTGTTGTAAGACTAGAAAACAGTAGACTAGAGTAGCCTGAATGGTAAAGGTGAGAATAAGAATGCAAACTCTGTATCACCTTATAAAGTGTATTCCTTACTGAAAGTGCTAGTCAAAAAGTTTGAAAGCTGTAGTTGTGGTGCAAACTAAATGAATGCAGATAATTATGACATAAAGAAGAAAGTATTAAATGTTTAA
The DNA here is from genome assembly GCF_001698545.2 of Rhinopithecus bieti. Lineage (NCBI taxonomy): Eukaryota > Metazoa > Chordata > Mammalia > Primates > Cercopithecidae > Rhinopithecus > Rhinopithecus bieti. The sequence goes on along the minus strand of NW_016829751.1, from coordinate 88,493 downwards.
AGAGTCAAAAATATGAGGATTCAGAGATGGGAAAAGATCACTTGGGGAAATGTGATGATCATTCAAGTACCCTTGGTAGCATTTCTCTGAAATAGGAAAGACAGTTTCTTCAGAGAATTAAGGGGAGGAAGCAGTGAGATAGTTTCAATGGAACAGGAAATGATCACCCTATACATATTCGTTTAAAAAGACATTATTTCCTACAAACATCAATAATAGCAAATACATACATAGAATTAAGATCTAAGATTTGATAAAATTCATTTCTTTACATTTTAAGTCCACTTTGTAATAATAATGCCATAAATAAAAATAATTGTCACTTTTCACTCCCTAGTATGTCTACAATATCATCCTAGATACTTTATGTAATTCAAACTGTACAAAACCATTATGAGGTAGGTATTTCCTATAACTCCCACTTCAGATTGTGAAAAGTAACTCTGAAAGATTAGGAACCTTACCTCTTGGTCATTCATGTAACATGTGGATGAGTGGGTGCAGATTTTATGTTCATCTATATTTCTCCCAAGCTGCTGTTCTAAAACACCACATTCTCCTACTCTTGGAAAGTATAGGCATAATTGACTAGAGAAAAAAAAAAAATGTTTCTAAGTACATAGATGCGTTAATATAGTGATCTTTCAGGTATAAAGAAACTAGAATATGTGAAAGCTGCCTACTCTAAAGAATCTTACAGTAATCTATTCCTATCTTTTTATAGGTTTTCCAAGTTGGTTCAAACTAATGTGAACTTTCTGGATCTGATCCAGTAATCCACAATGCACACCCAGTATGAGGAATAGTAACTTAACCTCACTTTTCTGTGGATGGATTTCTGGGTATGAGTTTCAGGTCTTTTGGCATCAAATACTAACACCTCCAGTAATCCCAATGCAGATGTGCAACAAAACAATTTTAGCTACAGCCTCATGCATAAAATACAGCTCAATTTTTATAAAAAAGTTTGGAAGAAACATATTGGGATGTCTATTTACATTTTAATGAGATATGGGTCGGGGGCTACATTTTCCATCATGTGGAACTAGTTTCCTAGTAAAGTATTTTGAATTCTGCTGACATTTTGCCTTAGTGTCTCTCAATCATTTAAATATAACATTTTAGTTTATGTAATCTTCCAACATATTTAATTTTGTTCCGAAACTCAAAAATTAACCCCTAGAGTGTAAGTGCAACACGTAAATATGCATCTTACAAAATGCCAGAAATAAAGGATCAATGTCAATAGAATGGGAGAAGCATACTAATAATTTTCACAAGTACTTACAGAGCGGTTTGTAAAGAGCAGCCTGACAGAAGCTCAGCCATTTCTCTGGCACTATGATCCTTGAATCTGGGGGAGATTTAAAGTAATGAGGTCACCAGTATTTTTTAATATGCTCCACTCCAGTTAGAGCCTTGGGTTTTTTCTTCAATGTGACATAAACCTATAAAATTCTCTTTCATTCAATCCTGCTCCTTTTTATCTAGGTGACACATATGAATTAAAAAAATAATTTGTGCAATATGCATCTGTATAACTTTTCTAAAACAGTTGAAGCCTCACTGCATGTCCTCCTTCCTCAGCATTTTCTCTTCACACCTTTCAGAGAAATTCACAATCTTGAAACTGTTTTTATCATTACCAACATATCTTTATAATTGTCCTACATATCAGTTGTTTTGAATGTTTTGATAATATTTTAATGGCATTATTTTATACATATATATTCATATCTATAAAAATTAACTCACTGTTCTTTTCAGCAACAACTTTTGAGCAATTTTCAGCAATGAATTTAAGCATTTACATTGAATTGACTTATTTTAATTTTTGTATAGTATATTACTGCAAAAACATTCCTGTATTGTTAAGTTGTTCTCTTAAATAAACATTTAAACTTTTTCTAGTTTTATAATAATGTAAATGTCATTCTTGTGCATGTCTCCTTGTTCACATATGTGGAAAGTTAGTGAATAAACAAAGTGAAATGGCTGAATTAAAGATTATTAGAATATACAAGTTGATTAGATATTGCTCTGCCTGTATTTCTCCCCAGTGTATTTAAGCCAATTTACTTAGCTTCAGTCAATGGATGAGCATATTGGATTTTTTTATTTTTCATTTCAGGTGATGTTTGCTAAAAAGTTTGTTTCTGTTTTACTTATATGATGTTTTATGTTTTGTAGCACTTTCGATCTGTTCTGAATACTAATCTATGTTCAGTTATAGGCATTGCAATATTTTCTTCTAAATTTGTCTCTAAAGCTAAATTATGAAGTCTTATGACAAAGTTCTTTTCCTTGATATTGTTTGAATGTATTCAAATCAGGAATCTTTTAAAAGTTTTATTGTGAAATAATTTTAGATTTTCACAAGAATTGTAAAGACATTGTAGAGTTCCTATAGATCTTCACTCAGCTTTCTATACTGTAAATATCTTAACTAACCAGGGTACATTTTTCAAAACTAAGAAATTAATATTGGTCAAATGCCATTAACTAACCTACAGACTTGATTCCACCAAATTTTTTTACCAGTTCTATTTTTCTTTGCCAGGATACCATGTTGCATTAAGTCATCTTGTCATAGTCTTCTTCAATCTGTGACATTTTCTCATCCTATTCATATTATTTGTAACCTTAACACTTTTGAAGAGTAATTATTCAGATTTTGTAGAATATTTTTCAATTTGGGTTTGTCTGAAGTTTTCTCACAGTGAGACTGAGTATATGCATTTTGAGAAAAGTGTCCTACTCATTGCATCAAACCAGGGGTATGTGATATTTATGACTTAGAAACTTTGATCATTTAGTGAAAGTAAAGTTTGTTAGGCATCTCTACTTTAAAGTCAACATTTTACCTCTCCATACTCCATGCCTTAGAAATTCTATTCTTTTTTAATTTTTACTTTACTTGTGTTTCTTTAGAAAAAGTTGCCTATACTGATGTGACAAAATATTATCCTAGTTTTGCTCTATTTATTAAACTACATGAAATTGGTGTTTGCTATTGATGAGAGTTATAGACCCAGTACATTCTCAAAAGAGATAATCAATTTTTCCATCAGTATTAATGTCTCTTTTCCTTCCATTCTGATCTGCAAGTGTATTTCTGTCATGTATGAAGTTTCCATAGAAATTTGGATATTTCTTTCTTGGATTTCAGTTCTGTTTAATTGGGAAATTTCTATACCCCTTCAGGATTTGACAGGGTGGTAATTAATATGATTTTATAGTTGGTTTTATCATGTTGTGGAACAAGTTCCTCCATCCTGTGCATCTTAAAAATTGCCTTTGTTATATTCAGTCCTTTGCCCATGCAGATCAGTATTAGAAAGAACTGATAAACCGATTTCATTGGCAGATAAAGTTAAGGAGAATAAAGGCTTTTCTAATTTTTTTAATCTTATAAGTGTAGCAAATTCCTTCTATTGAAGGGATTTTCCTAATTATTTTATTCCTTTCCTAAGTATTTTATTCATTTTCCTAATTATTTTATTAATATATGTATTTTAATTAAAATCAATAATATTACAGGCTTTATGATTTTTTATATTTATTAATAATTGATACTTTATATTTTCTGTTATTATAACAACAAAATGTGTCACATTTTAAAACCGTATTTTTAAAATATTTGCTGCTAGTGCATAGGAATGCATTTGATATACTAATGTTTATTGTATATTTGGCAAACATGTTAAATTGTCTTAATAATTTAAATATACTGCATACTGTCTGGAGTTTTCACTTTGACAGTTATATCATCTATGAAAATAATAATTTCTTTAACTTTGTAACTTACCTTCTACTTATTTTATTTTTTTATTATAATGACTAGGTATCCAGGGAATTTTTACATAGAAACTGAAATGGTGTGCATCTTTGATTTGTTCTAGATTTTAAGTGGAAAGTTTTAACATTCAGTAACTATATTTAATATATTATGTAGATTTTGCAAATAATTTTATTAGAATACAAATATTTCTGTTTTCTATAATATGGTTCAGATTTTAAAATTTGTTACGTGTTCAGTTTGATCAAATACTTTAATAAAATAACTATTTATTCCTCATTGTTCTCCCATTTTGATGAAAAACTCTAATACTTTTTTTTTTTTTTTTTTTAGGCAGAGTCTCACCCTGTCACCCAGTGCAGTGGTGCGATCTCAGCTCACTGCAACCTCCACCTCCGGGCTTTAAGCAGTTCCCTGCCTCAGCCTTCTGACTAGCTGGGATTACAGGCGCCCGCCACCACACCCAGCTAATTTTTTCTATTTTTAGTAGGAACAGGGTTTCACCATCTTGGCCAGGCTGGTCTTGAGCTTCTGACCTGGTGATCCACCCGCCTCAGCCTCCTAAAGTGCTGGAATTACAGGTGCGAGCCACTGCGCCTGGCCAAATTTTCTTATTTAAACACAGCATAATCATGATGCATTACTTTTATAACCCTTACTAGATGGCTTTTTAATATTTATTTAGAATTTTGCTTATATTTTATAAATGAAGTAGATCTATAATTTTCCTTTTTATACTGTTGTTACCTAATTTTGATATTAAAGCTATAATCACCTCATAAAGGAGAGTCATAAAGGAGAGTTTTTCTTTTCTGATGGGTCGTGTTCTGGTACATCCTGTACAAGTCTGAAAAAAAATGGACCATCTTAAATATTTTAGATCCCTGAATAAAAACTACTGTTGGCCTGGGGATATTTTTGCGTAGGTAACTGCACTATGAATTAGTTTTAAAAGAGTTATATAGCCATTCAGTTTTAATTTTTTTTCCAGTTAGGATTGGTAATTTTCATTTTTTTTTCTGGAAACTTGTTTCCTTTTTATTCTTTGGCTGAATTCTGAATGCATGCATAGAACAGAGGAGAGGCAACTGCTTCTTGGCCTTTTGGCTAAAGTCAAGTGGAGGAGATACAATATATCAATGCTAATTGCTGAGTTTCTCCAGAAAATAAAATGTGTAATAATTATTTGAGACATCTTCAAAAATCCATGTTTAATCACTGAAACCTGTAATTATGTTATCTAATATGACAAAGGGATGTTGCAGATGTGATTAGGCAGTATGAGGTAATTATTTTGGATTATCTGGGTGGCTCTAATATAATCACAACATGTCATGTTAGAGAGACATGAAGGGAGTGAGAGTAGTGACAACAAAAGCAAGAGATTGACTCAGGGTTTTCCTCAACCTCCTCAGCCTAATCTGGGAATATAGATTGGATTGTAAAAAAAAAAAAAAAATTCTGTGAAGAAATCTCTTATTTAATGAGAAATCCCAGTGGCATATATGCAGGAAACTATAAAGGTCTGGGGGAATTGGGGAATGTTATACCAGCAGAAGCACTGCCAGATTGGACTAAAAGGGAGGGGGGGGGGAGAGAGAGAGAGAGAGAGAGAGAGAGAGAGAGAGAGAGAGAGAGAGAAAGAAGAGAAGGGAAGGGAAGGGAAGAGAAGAGAAGAGAGAGAAGAGAAGAGAGAGAAACTTGTAAGCCATCAGATCTGATAAGAACTCACTAGAAAAACAAGAAAGAAAATCTACCTCTATGATCCAATCACCTCCCAACAGGTCCTACCCTCAAAGGTGGGGATTACAATTTGAGATGAAATTTGGATGGGGAGATGAGCCAAACCATATCATTTCACCCCTGACCCCTCCAAAACCTCATATCCTTTTCACATTTCAAAATCAATCATGCCTTCCAAACAATCCCTCCAATCCTAACTCATTCCAGCATTAACTGAAAATTCTAACTCCAAAGTCTCATCTGAGACAAGGGAAGTCCCTTCCACTTATAAGTCTAAAATTAAAAATAAGTTAGTTATTTACAAGACACAATGGGGGTACAGACAGTGAGTAAATGTTACCATTGCAAAAGGAAGAAATTGACCAAAACAAAGGGGCAACAGGCCCCATGCAAGTCAGAAACCCAGCAGGGCAGACCTTAAAACTTAAGTCTCTGAAATAATCTCCTTTGACTCCATGTCTCACATCCAGGTCATGCTGATGCAATAGGTGGGCTCCCAAGCTCTTGGGCAGCTCTGCAGGGTACAGTCCCTGAAACTGCTTTCACAGGCTGCTGTTGAATGCCTGGAGCTTTTCCAGGCACACAGTGCAAGTTGTCAATGGATCTACCATTCTGAGGTCTGGAGAATGATGGCCCTCTTCTCACAGCTTTACTAGGCAGTGCCCCAGTTGGGACTCTGTGTGGGGGCTCCAGTCCCACATTTCCCTCCTGCACTGCCCTAGCAGAGGTTCTCCATGAGGGCACTGCTACTGCAACTGACTTGTGCCTGAACATGCAGTTGTTTCCATACATCCTCTGATATGTAGACACAGGTTTCCAAACCTCAGTTTTTGCCATCTGTGCATCCACATGCCCAATAACGTGGAAGTTTCCAAGTCTTGAGATTTGCACCCTCTGAAGCCACAGACCGAGCTGTACCTTGTACCATTTTAGCCACGGGTAGAGCTGGAGCATTGGGGACACAGGGCTCTATATCCCAAAGTTTCACAGAACAGTGGGGGCCCTGATCCCAGCCCACAAAACCATTTTTCCCTCTTAGGCCTCTGGGCTTATGATGGGAGGGGCTTCCATTAAGATTGCTGAAATGCCCTGGAGACATTTTCCCAATGTCTTGGCTAATAACAACTGGTTCCTCATTACTTTCTGCATATTTATGCAGCCAGCTTCAATTTCTCCCCAGGAAATGGGTTTTTATTTTCTATCACATAGTCAGGCTTTGAGTTTTCCAAACTTTTATATTCTGCTTCCCTTTTAAACATAGGTTCCATTTCCAGATCATATCTTTGTGAACACATATGACTGTATGCATCCAGAAACAGCCAGGTCACCTCTTGAATGCTTTGCTGCTTAGAAATTTATTCTGCCAGATACCCTAAATTATCTCTCTCAAGTTCAGAGTTTCACAGATCTCTAGGTCAGGAGCTAAATCCCATCAGTCTCTTTGCTAAAGCGTGGCAGCCACGACCTTTGCTCCAGTTTCCAATAAGTTCCTCATATCCATCTGAGACCACCTCAGCCTGGACTTCGTTATCCATATCATTATCAACATTTTGGTCAAAACCATTCAACTAGTCTCTAGGAAATTCCAAACTTGCCCAAATCTTCCTGTCTTTTTCTGAGCCCTGCAAACTGTTCCAACCACTCTGCTATAAAGAACTACATGAGATTAAGTAATTTATTACAGAAAGAGATTTAATTGATTTACAGTTCAATTAAACCTGGAGGACGGTGGACCTCTTCTCACAGACCACTAGGCGGTGCCCCAGTGGGGAGTCTGTGTGGCGACTCATACCCCACATTTCCCTTCTGTACTACCCTTACAGAGGTACTGGATAAGAGCCCCACCCCTGCAGCAAACTTCCACCTAGATACCCAGGCATTTCCATACATCCTCTAAAATCTAGGCAGAGGCTCCCAAACTTCAATTCTTGACTTCTGTGCACTCACAGGCTCAACACCACATGAAAGCCACCAAGGTTGGGGACTTGCACCCTTGGAAGCCATGGGCCAAGCTGTACCTTGGCCCTTTTTAGCAATATCGGGAGTGGCTGGGACACAGGGCACCAAGTTCCTAGGCTGCACACAGTACAGGGACCCTGGGCCCAACCCATGTAACCACTTTTTCCTCCTAGGTCAGGCCTGCAATGGGAAGGACTGCTGTGAAGACCTCTGACACGCCCTGGATATATTCTCCCCATTATCTTAGGGATTAACAGTCAGCTTCTCATTACTTATGCAAATTTCTGCAGCTGGCTTGACTTTCTCCTCAGAAAATGAGATTTCTTTTTCTGTCACATTGTCAGGCTGCAAATTTTCCTACCTTTTATGCTCTACTTCCTTTATAAAAAATGAATGCCTTTAACAGCACCCAAGTCATTTCTTGTATGCTTTGCTGCATATAAATTTCTTTCACCAGTTGCCCTTAATCATTTCTCTCAAGTTCGAAATTCCACAAATCTGTAGGACAGAGGCAAAATGCTGCCAGTCTGTAGGCTAGAACATAACAGGAGTCACTTTTGCTCCAGTTCCCATCCCACCTCTTGCATCAGTATGATCTGGATATGAGTCATGGAGTCACAGGAGATCATTTTGGAGCTTTAAGATTTGACTGCCCGGGGCTGGGCGCGGTGGCTCATGCCTGTAATCCCAGCACCTTGGGAGGCCGAGGTGGGCGGATCACGAGGTCAGGAGATAGAGACTATCCTGGCTAACATGGAGAAACCCTTGTCTCTACTAAAAATGCAAAAGAATTAGCCAGGCATGGTGGCAGGCACCTGCAGTCCTAGCTACTCGGGAGGCTGAGGCAGGAGAATGGCGTGAACCTGGGAGGTGGAACTTGCAGTGAGTTGAGATCGAGCCACTGCACTCCAGGCTGGGTGACACAGCGAGACTCCATCAAAAGAAAAAAAGAAAAAAAATATTTGACTGGCTACCCGGATTTCAGACTTGCATGGGACCAGTAGCCCTTTGTTTTGGCCAATTTCTTCCATTTGGAATGGCTGTATTTACCCAATGCCTGTACCCCCAATATATCTAGGAAGTAACCAACTTGCTTTTGATTTTACAGGCTCATAGGCAGAAAGGACTTGCCTTGTCTTGGAGGAGACTTTGGACTGTGGATTTTTGAGGTAATGCTGAAATTTTTGAGTTAAGACTTTGGGAGAAAGGCATGATTGGTTTTGAAATGTGAGGACATGAGATTTGAGAGTGGCCAGGGGCAGAATGATATGGTTTGACTGTGTCTCCACCCAAATCTCATCTTCAATTCCCATGTGTTGTGTGAGGGGCCCAGTGGGAGGTAATTGAATCATGGGGGCAGGTCTTTCCTGTGCTGTTCTCAGGATAGTGAATAAGTCTCATAAGATCTGATGGTTTTAAAATGGGGAGTGTCCCTGCACAAGCTCTTCTTCTCTAGTCTGCCACCACGTGAGATGTGCCTTTCACCTTCTGTGAGGCCTCCTTTGCCTCACAATCATGTGGAACTGTAAGTCCATTTAACCTCATTCTTTTGTAAATTGTCAGTCTCAGGTATGTCTTTATCAGCAGCATGAAAATGGACTAATACACACGCTTTGTGCTTCAAAATTACTAAAATTCTACTTTAGCTCAAAGAAAGAGGACAAGGAAGGCAGTAGCAGGAAATCAAGTCTGAGAATTAAAAGGCTGAAGAACTTTTGGGGTCATTTATATGGATACTGGCTTTTAATTTGCACAACTTAAAAAATATTGGACATTTTTGAGCAGGAATAACACAGTGAGACTTCCCTTTAAAAACACCACTTTCAACTGCTATGTCAAAAGAAGACTGTAGAAGAGCAGGGAAAGATCATGGAAACCAAGCCAAAAATTAATGCTATAATTAAGCGAGAGAGAGTGACTTGGGCTAGCATGATAATGGTGGAGTTGGTAAGAATTAGCCTAAGTTTTTGTACTTTTGAATAAGATTTTTTTTTATGAGCATGATATGGAGTAGGAGACAAAGAGAGGAATCAAGAATATCATAATATCTTTGGTATGAGCCAAAGAATTGATCTGATATTTACTGAGTTTAGAATGAGTACATAAAATGCAGATTTAAAGAGAAAAATTCTAATTTCACTTCCTAACCTTTTACTTTTCTGATAGATATCTAAGTGTGGATATAAAATATGTAGTTGTAGACTAGAATTTAGCAATGTGATCTAGGCTGGAAACAATTTTTAATCCTTAAAATAGCATTTTCCAAAGTATATTCTATAGGTGTCTATTTCTGCAGTAGGTTAATAAGTACTAAACACACAGCTTATTTAATCAATATTTTTAGAAATGTTGAATTAATATAAACAGGTTTTCTTTAGTACTGCTCAGAATCATTAATATAATAATATAATTTTGATATTTAATGATGATAACATAGTATATAGAGCGTTCCAAACTGTTCTATCTAAAATATGTCTTTTCCAGGAAAACTTGGGATAATTATTTGAAAGAAACATTTTGTATAAGGCAATGACAACCTCCCTGAGAGCATTAGCCTTATTTAACAAATGAAACAACGAAGTTTTAAAAAACTTGAATAGTTATTCAAGGTGATATAGCTGGCCTTCAAACCCATGTTGATCTTTCTTACTGTTTAATTGAACTCATGAAAAAGAAGAGGGTGGCAATATACTCAAGTGTGATTTCATTCTACGTACAGATAAGCAGAGTAAACCAGACAAAATTTCCCAAGACTTGGTAAAAGAGGCCTAATGGAGAAAATAAAAGTGCAGGGGCTTAGTAGATACAAGACAAAATGTCCTGCTTGATTCTATTTAGTTCTGACTAGAATTATTTTAATTAATAATGGCTGTATAATCCAGAGGCTTGTAGTGGAATATATTTTTGCACCAGTATGGATTTTTTTTTCTAGCATGTATGGACTGTGTGGGTTATTGAAAGCTTTTCCTAATTCACGGTACTCTGTATATATTTAACCACAATATTTCTGATATGTGTGTCAACAGCGTGATTCTCCTCCAGTTAGACTGGAATCAGAGGGGTGGAAGAATGGTGAATAGTGTTAAACACAAAAAAGAATAAAATATTGGGAGGTCGACCGGGCGCAGTGGCTCACGCCTGTAATCCCAGCACTTTGGGAGGCTGAGGTGGGAGGATAACGAGGTCAGGAGATTGAGACCATTCTGGCTAACTCGGTGAAACCCTGTCTCTACTAAAAATACAAAAAATAAGCCAGGCATGGTGGTGGGAGACTGTAGTCCCAGCTACTCGGGAGGCTGAGGCAGGAGAATGGCATGAACCCGGGAGGCGGAGTTTGCAGTGAGCCGAGATTGTGCCACTGCACTCCAGCCTGGGCAACCAAGACTCCTCTCAAATAAATAAATAAGTAAAATATTGGGAAGCCAAGGCAGGCACATCACTTGAGGTCAAAAGGTCAAGACAAGCCTGACCAACTTGGAGGAACCCCCATCTCTACTAGAAATACAAAATTAGCCAGGTGTGGTGGTGCATGCCTGTAGTCTCAGTTACTCGGGAGGCTGAGGCAGGAAAATCACTTGAATTGGGGCAGGGGGACTGGGGGCAAAAGTTGCAGTGAGCTGAGATTGCACCATTGCACTCCGGCCTGGGTGACAAAGTGAAACTCAGTCTCAAAAAAAAAAAAGAAAAGGAATAGTCAGTCAATACAAAACAAATTTGAGGAAATTACTATTCTTTTTAACAATTTTGAAAGGTTTAAAATTGATATCACCTCAAGTTTTGGTCAAATTAATATACATGACCTGTGACCCCATGGAAGTATAGGGTGGTGAACATCACCATGGGCTGAAATTTGAGCCCCCAGTGACTTTAGCTTTTGCTAACAACCAATTATTTAGATTTTAGTATTGAATTCTGAACTTCAGAATATTTGCTAGTAATGTATTGAGTGATTAAGGATTATAAAATTTGCTATTAATAAGCTAATACTTTTCACATTATTATCATGTCCTGATGGCTTTAATTCCATGTTCTACAAGGAAGATTGGTTGCCATGCAATATTTGGCAAGGTTACAAATCTTTCTTTTCATTTTTTGAGGTGGAGTCTCACTCTGTCACCCAGACTGGAGTGCAGTGGCACAATCTTGGCTCACTGCTTGCTCTGCCTCCCAGGTTCACGCCATTCTCCTGCCTCAGCCTCCTGAGTAGCTGGGACTACAGGTGCCCACTACCATGCCCGGCTAATTTTTTTTTTTTTTGTATTTTTAGTAGAGATGGGGTTTCACTGTCTCAGCCAGGATGGTCCCAATCTCCTGACCTCGTGATCCTCCCACCTCAGCCTCCCAAAGTGTTGGGATTACAGGGATGAGCCACTGTGCCCAGCCAAGGTTACAAATATATGTCTGTGTCTGCCAGTACAAGTAACTGAAACACCAGAAATTTCAGTTTATTGTTTGAGTTATAGAAAGTAATATCTTCAAAAATTATACAATATAGTACTGATACCTCAGCCTGTGAAGACTCTTCAGGATATTCAGGGTAAATTTTACATTCTCTAGCTATCTATTTCCTAATGCTGTAAATTCATGTCAGATTTTTAAACAATTCCAGGGGCTGTTTTCTCTACCGTAGTGACAAAGAATGTGTAAGGAATCCACCCTAAAAATATACATATAAAACAAACTTAACAACAAGTACCCTTATATGAAGTAATGGATATTGAATCATGAAGGGAAAGAGTTCTTTAATAGGCAGTCCAGTAATGCAAGTAAGAATATAAGTTGTGATATCAGGAACACATGAGTCAAAATTCTGGCTTTATAATTTATTATCTGAGTGGTCTAGGGTCAGTTATCCTCTGTAAGCATTAAATCTCTGATATGTAAATCCAGATACAAATCACTGCCTTATAGAGTGTTAGAGTTATTACTTACTTTAGTAGCACATACACTAAAATTGTGATAATACAGAGAAGATTTGCATCATCCCTGGGCAATAACAACACACAAATTTATGAAATAGTCTATGTTTTGCAAACTGAAAAAAGGCAGAGACAAAGAGAGGATTCTAAAAGGAGCAAGATAAAAGCTTCAAGTCACCTGTGAGGGAACCTCTATTAGACTATGAGAGGATTTTGCAGAAAAAAAAATCACAGACCATGGGGAATGGGTTGGTATATTCAAAGTACTGGGAAAAAATAAATGCATAAAACTCTTATCAACCCTAAATACTATACCCAGCAATGCATTCAGAAATAAAAGAGAAACCCTGTCCCAGAGAAACAAAGGCTGACATAATTTATCATCATTAGACTGGACTTACAACAAATGCTTAAGGTAAAGGTTCAACTGAAAAAAAGGGATAATTGCTATCATGAAAACATAAAAAAGTATAAACCCAATTAGTAGAGGCAAATTCATAATCAAATTCAAAATACTCTATTACTCTAATGATGATGTGTTAATTTTTCAAATCTCCAGTATAGAGGTTAAAAGTCAAAATAACATACCTACAGCTACAGTTATAGTCAAAAATAACTATAGCTAAAATAAGTTTTAAAATACAAAATATAAAAAGATGTAAAATGTTCTCAACATAAGTAATCACCAGGGAAATGCACATTAAACCATTATGAGACATCATCTCATACCCATAAAGATGGCTATTAATTAAAAACAAAAAAGGTAAATGTTGGCAAGGGTGTGGAGATAAGGGAACCCTGGTACACTGTTGATGGGAATGTAGTTTCCTATAGCCATGATGGAAAGCAGTATGAAGGTTCCTAAAGAAGTTAAAAATAAAACTACTATATGACCTGGCAATTCCTTTTCTGAATATATACAAATAGGAGATACGATAGACACTTTGCACATATATCTGTACTCTCATGTTGATTGCAGGATTATTTACAATAGCAAGACATGTAAACAATATAAATACCCATAGACTGACAAATGGGTAAAGAAATGTCACAAACACACACATAAACACACGCACACACACAACACACACACACACAGAAATAATCACCCCTAAAAAGAAGGTCTACAATATGAATGGAACTACCATAGAAGAAATTATGCTAAGTGAAATAAGCCAGAGGAAGAAAATTATTGCATAATCTTACTTATATGAGGATTTTTTTTTAAATAAAAAGAGCTCAAATATGCAAGGATGATGGAGCAGTGGTTACCACAAGTGAAGGGGATAGGAAGGAAATAGGAAGATAATGTCAAATAACACAGAATAACAGATGTATAGGAAATGTAGAGTAGTAGCCTGTTTTCATGGTGCTAATAAAGATACTCGAGACTGGGCAGTTTACAAAAGAAAAATATTTCATTGGACTCACAGTTCCATGTGAATGGGGAAGCCTCACAATCATGGCAGAAGGCAAGGCGGAGCAAGTCACAGCTTACATTGATGGTGGCAGGTAAAAAGAGGGCTTGTGCAGAGAAACCCATTTTTCACACCATCAGATCTCATGAGATCCATTCACTATCACGAGAACAGCCCAGGAAAGACCCACCCCTATAATTCAGTAATTCTCCACCAAATCCCTCCCACAACATGTGGAAATTATAGGAGCTACAAGATGAGATTTGGGTGGGACACAGAGCCAAACTATATCATTCCACCCCAGTCCTTCCCAAATCTCACATCTTCACATTTCAAAATCAATCATGCCTTTCCAGCAGTCCCCCAAAGTCTCAACTGATTTTCAGCATTAACTCAAAAGTCTACAGTTTAAAGTCTCATCTGGGAAAAGACAAGTCCCTTCCATCTATGAGCCTGTAAAATAAAAAACAAGTTAGTTACTTCCTAGATACAATGGGAGTACAGGAATTGGGTAAATACAGCCATTCCAGATGGAAGAAATTGATGAAAACAAAGGGGCTACAGGCCCCATGCAACTCCAAAATCCAAAAAGGCAGTACAATCTTAAAGCTCCAGAGTGATCTCCTTTGACTCCATGTCTCACATACAGACCACACTGAAGCAACAGGTGGGTTCTCATGGTTTTGGGCAGCTCCACCTCTGTGACTTTGCAGGGTACAGCCTCCCTACTGGTTGCCTTCACGGGCTGGCACTGAGTGTTGGTGGCTTTTCTAGGCTCATGGTGCAAGCTGTTGGTTGATTTACCATTCTGGGGTCTGGAGGACAGTGGTCCTTTTCTCACAGCTCCACTAGGTGATCCTCCAGTAGGAACTCTATGTGGGGGCTCCCACCCCACATTTTCCTTCTATACTGCCCTAGCAAAGGTTCTCCATTAGGGCCCTGTCTCTACAGCAAACATCTGCCATCCAGGCATTTCCATACATCTTCTGAAATTGAAGCAGAGATTCACAAACCAGAATTCTTGACTTCTCTGCACCTGCAGGCTCAGCACCATGTGGAAGCGCCAAGGCTTGAGACTTGCACCCGCTTAAGCCGTGGCCTAAACTCTACATTGGCTCCTTTCAGCCATAGCTGGAGTGGCTGAGATGCAGGGCACCAAGTCCCTAAGTTGCACACAACATGGGGACCCTGGGCCTGACCCACAAAACCACATTTTTTCTTGTAGGCCTTTGGGCCTGTGATGGGAGAGACTTCTGTGAAGACCAATGACATGCTCTGGAGAAATTTTCCCCATTGTCTTGGGAATTAACATTCAGTTCCTTGTTACTTACTCAAATTTCTGTAGCTGGCATGAATTTCTCCTCAGAAAATGGTATTTTCTTTTCTATTGCATTGTCAGGCCACAAATTTTCCAAACTTTTATGTTGTGTTTCACTTTTAAAACTGAATGCCTTTAGCAGCACCCAAGTCACTTCTTGAATGCTTTGCTGCTTAGAAATTTCTTCCACCAGATACTCTAAATCATCTCTCTGAAGTTCAAAGTTCCACAAATCTCTAGGGCAGGCACAAAATGCCACTAGTCTCTTTGCTACAACATAACAAGGGTCACTTTTGCCCCAGCTCCCAACAAGTTTCTCATCTCCATCTGGGATCACCTCAGCCTGGACCTTATTATTCATATCACTGTCAGCATTTTTGTCAAAGACATTCAACAAGTCTCTAAGAAGTTCCAAACTTTCCCACATTTCCTTGTCTTCTTCTGAACCCTCCAAACTGTGCCACCCTCTGCCTGTTACCCAATTCCAAAGGCAATTCCACATTTTCAGGTATCTTTTCAGCAATGCCCTACTCTCCTGACACCAATTTACCGTATTAGTCTGTTTTCACACTGCTTACAAAGACATACCTAAGACTAGGCAATTTACAAAAGAAAGAGGTTTAATTGGACTCACAGTTAACATGTGGATGGGGAGGCCCCACAATCAGGGTGGAAGGCAAGGAGGAGCAAGTCACATCTTACATGGATGTCTGCAGGCAAAAAGAGAGCTTATGCAGAGAAACTCGCTCTTTTAACATCCCCATATCTCATGAGACCCATTCAATACCATGAGAACAGCATGGGAAAAACCCCCCCCCATGATTCAATAATCCTCCACCAAGTCCCTCCCACAATATGTAGGAATTATGGAAGCCACAAGATGAGATTCGGGTGGGTATACAAAGTCAAACCATATCAATGCCAAATCTAGAAATTTAATGTACAACATGAGAACTAAGATTAACAAAATTGCATTTTTTTAAAAAAAGTTTTAGAATAAAATTAAAGAGCATAAATCATCTAAAGCACTTAGAACCTTACACAGGAAGCAACTAGTTGATATCAGCTAAAGAAATCTTTTTGCACCATGGTAAACTTGCATGAGATTCTTGTAGAGCTATATTTGTTCATTTTTATCTGAAAGGAATCTAAGATACTTGAAAGTATTAAACTCATTGAAACTTCTGTGTAAACAGCTGTTTAACATATCTTTTCCTAGTCTTGATAATTTCCCCTTTTGAGCCAAATAGCAAATGGTTCAGATGCTCATAAAGTAAGGTTGAGTCACAGTCACTTGCCTCTAGTTTTTAAAAAGTCTAACCTTCTACAGCTCTACCAGTGGATTGTGCTGCCCAAAGTTATGCTTTATGCAAATCATAACCTGCTACAGCAGCTTTCACTAGAACTGTTATTTTCCCTTCTGAAAGATAAATAGAAAAGAGTTAGAGAACAGAAGAAAATATAGGAGCATAACAAAATAAATACAAGTTGATTTGGTACATTAAAGAATGAGAATCAAAAGTTAATTTTAATAACTATAAATCTGCTTTTCTTAATATGGTAAGAAATAATTACTAACCATTTATTTCTGCCAGTTTCAGGGCAGTGGATAATGCTGTGTCCAGACATAAGGAACAAGTAGATAAAAGCTTGCATTTGGATAAAACAATAAGTAGGTAGAATCATGTTGGTTTATTTGTTAAACCACTATGTATTAATCCAATGCCCTGCTTAAGAACAAAAGCATAGTAGATCTAAGCTAATATTCTAGAAGTAGATTACTAGAACATTGAGTAGTAAACTTACATGCTTAAGAGGAGATGGTCAAACCCTACAGAATGTACAGGAAGCAACAGTTAAGACCAATACCTGTCCAGAGTCAAGGAAGATAAAGCAGGACTAAGAAGGGTAGAGTAAAATGAGTGGCATAAATCCAATCAATACTCTTTTAAAGAGAGAAAAAAAGGATACCCTCAACAGTTGAAGTATGCAGGTGAGATCAAGCAAATATATCATATTAGAATTAAAAATATCAAAAAAGGTTAAAAAATCTGTTAATGAAGACAATGTACACATTACTTCTATAAATGTATGATTGCTGATCAGCTGATAATCAGTTTTGGTCAACTGGTTTGATTTTACTGATAAGTAGGTATATATATATATGAGATGAGCTTGATGGTACAAAGACCATGATGAAGCAGAAACGGAAGAGGTATAATATGGAAAATATGTCTGAGAAAATCTCTTCTAATCAATTACAAAAATATTTGAAGCTTTTTGATATTGGTTAAAAGTTGCTAGCAATATTTGTTTTTTAACTTTATATATTCAAGTAAAACAGTACAATTTAAAATTCTTTTGAATTAATGATATCTGTATCAAATAATACTATACGTTCTTTAGAGGAAAGTTCTATGTGATACTAATAACAAGGTGATAATTGGTGTCACGATTTATATACAATTTAATAAAGGAAAAGGGCTTGATATGATTTGGTTGTGTGCCCCCTACAATCTAAAGTTGAAACGTGACCTCCAAAGTTGGAGGCAGACGTAGTGGCAATGGCAGCAGCCACTGCCATCAGATGGCTGCAACGGGGAGGCTTCCAGGGGCTGCTTGCTCCATAGGGCCCACAGGAGCCAAGGGCAAGTGGGAGCCCCGTCCCTCCTGAGTTGGGGCGGGAGGTCTCCAGGTGCCTCTGCAGCCACCCAAACCACAGCTGTAGATCAAGGCTTCCTGCTCCATGAAGCAGGCAGGAGCTCCACCCACTGGGCGGGGCTGCAGCTACCCAAATTGTGGGCAGCTCTCCATGTGCTCTTGGTGGGGCCTGGAGCAGGAAGGATCCCTGCCCTCCCAGATGCAGCTGCAGCCACCAGATCCACGGCTGCAGACCTGAGCCTCCCATTCCATGGAGCAGGCAGGGTCTGGGGACAAGCAGGAGCCCCGCCCTTTCAACTTGGTGGGGAGGGAGCTCTGCAGGTGCAACTGCAGCTGCTCTTTCAGGCACAGGACCTGGGCGTCTCTGCACCCTCAGAGGCCCAGGAAGCCCCCTCAACACTCTCAGCAGGCTCAGGTTTGTCTGCTCCCACTGCCTGGTCTCTCTCCACTCCAGATACTGGCTCTGACTGGGGCTGAGCCCAGGCACTGTCACTGCCTGGCTGGGTATGCATGTGCTTGGGGCACTGCCCTGCTACCTTTCCCCCTCCAGAATTGAGGTGCCCGTGAGCATGAGAGAGGAAACTGAGAGGGGGCTGAGGGCAGCTCAGTGCTAGCCCACAGGTGCCCCTTAGTGCCAGCACTCTGGGCCCATGGACAGCCCTGAGGCAGACAGGCTCCTGGACAGAAGGAGGCAGGTCCCCAGTAATGCCTCACCTTCAGGCCAGGGAGGGACTGAAGGCTGGTGGCCTGGCTGCCAGTCCTGGCTACTAGAGTGGAGACTTGTGGTGCCATTTTCAGGCTGTCCCAATGCCACCCATGGGCAAATTGGCATGCCCTTCCTCCCCTCTAAGGTCTATAAAAGCCCTGGACTCAGCCAGAGCAGGGCAGAGGACAGAGAGATGATGGGATGACCAGCTGCAGAGAGGAGCTACCCTCTCCACTGAGAGATTCAGAGACTTGCAGTGACGAGCTACCCTTTGCTGAGAGCTTCAGAGACCTGCAGAGACTTCAACTTTGGGACAACCAGCTGCAGAGAGGAGAACCTATTCCAGGGTCTCCTCTCTGCTGAGAGCTGAACACTCAAGAGGACCACCTGCCTACAGAGAGGGGCTGCCCACTGCAGGTCTCCTCAGAGCTTTTCTAACACTCAGTAAAGCTCCTCTTCATCTTGTTCACCCTCCGTTTGTCTTCATACCTCATTCTTCCTGGACACAGAACAGAACTTGAGCAAAGACACCACCAGCAACAGAGGTTTCCGACCACAAATTCAACACCCTAAATATCCTATGACAGTAGGAAGTGTTTAAATCAATGGGGGAGATCCCTCATGAATATCTTGATTCTGGCCTCATGGTAATGAATAAGTTCTCTATTTGTTCATGCAAGAATTAGTTGTTTAGAAGAGCTTGGAACCTCTTCTCTCTCTTGATTCTTTTCTCACTGTGTGACATACCTGCTCCCTCTTTCTCTTCTGCCATGAGTACAAGCTTCCTGAGGCTTCACCAGAAGCCAAACAGATGCTGGTGCCTTGCTTGTACAGCCTACAGATCCATGAGCCAAATAAACCTGTTTTCTTTATAAATTACTAAGGTAGTCCTTTATAGCAATGCACAATGGACTAACACAGGGTTTTATTATCAGGGTTATATTAACCTCATGTAAAGGTTTTATTGAAACCTAATTTGTGTTGTTTTCTAGGGACTATGGAGATTAAGTGAAATGCATGCAAGAAAATGTGATTGATAAAAACCAATGCAAGAACTGAGGCAGGAAAATCGTTCTTAAAAATTGAAAATATACTATGTAAGAAATGTTTGCCATTGAGACTTAGCTGAACTCTACCTGTGATTCATGCACACTTCTCAGTCTCAATATTGATCTAATAACATTTTTGTTAAAACAAATCACAAATCATTGCTATTATTAAATTATTAGGTATAGAAATCCAGCTAACTAAATTATTGAATTATGTCAGGCTTTAACCATCTCTTTATCAGGTTACTATTGAATAAAGTAGATAATGTGTATGCCATTCATCAAGAGACAGCCAGTGGCCTTCAAACAGGTAAGATATTAATCTTCCCATTTTATATTGAGGAAAGGAAGCCTCAGAAAGATTAATTGGTTTAAATCTTTCAGCCTGGCCAGGCATGGTGGCTCACACCTGTAATCTCAGCACTTTGGGAGGCTGAGACAGGCGGATCACCTGAGGTCAGGAGTTCAAGACCAGCCTGACCAAGATGGTGAAACCCCATCTCTGTTAAAAATACAAAATTAGCCGGGCATGGTGGCACACGCTTGTAATACCAACTACTCAGGAGGCTGAGGCAGGAGAATTACTTGAACCCAGGAGGCAGAAGTTGCACTGAGCTGAGATTGTGCCACTACACTCCAGCATGGGCGACAGAGTGAGACTCTGTCTCAAGAAAAAAAAAAAAAATATTTCAGCCTATGGGATTTGAATCTACATAGTGTTCCCAGATATGGTGATCAGGTTAATCAAGCAGATTTCTTAAAGCATGGCAGCATGCGGTCAAATAAATTAATAGACACATGTAAAATAACATAAAATTCATCTCATTCTATAATTTTTATTCTCAAATTTTATACAATCAAAACAAACAAATGGGGCTGGGTATGGTGGGTGCCCAGGTACGGTGACTCACGCCTATAATCCCAGCACTTTGGGAGGCCAAGGCAGGTGGATCACTGGAGATCAGGAGTTAAAGGCCAGCCTGGCCAACATGGTGAAACCCTATCTCTACTAAAAATACAAAAATTAGCTGGGCACAGTGGCACATAACTGTAATCTCAGCTGCTCAGGAGACTGAAGCAGGATAATTGCTTAAACCTGAGAGGCGGAGGTTGCACTGAGCCAAGATCATGCCACCACACTAGAGACTGTGTGACAGAGCGAGACTCCATCTCAAATAAAAATAAAAATAAAAAATGGAAATCCTACTGTAAGAATTTTTGTTATGGTCACAGGCTGATTGAGGTTAAAAGAAAATTTTATTTCTTAAGTTGTGAGGGTCCATCCTGATTATTTTGTGACATACTGCTTCAGAGAAACAGAAACCAGTGTCAATTTTGAATAAATTTTCCCACACTGAAAATGCATATTGTTTCCCTATGACAAACGTGTTATGAACAGCATGGGATTGAGATTGCTATCATCTATCCTTAAACTGGGTGAGATGTTCCCAGAAAGAGAGAAGATATCATTATAAGACAAACCACCTATCTTAAAATGACTGAGACATATCAGTGAATTGGATACATGCTGATGACCAAGATTTGGTGGAGGAAGGAAAAACAAGATAAACAAGCAGGGATGAAAAATAAAATAGGGAGAACACAATTTAGAAATATAGTAAAAAGAAAGAGAAGAAAGAAAGGAACAAAGAGAATAAGATTAAGAAAAGACAGAAAATATAAAGGAAGAAAAAGAGGCAGAGAACATAGGGAAAAAAATCAGAAAAGAAGAGAGAAATTTAAAGAGAGTGAAATATGAAATAGAGCTGAAAGCAGAAATAGGGTTTGAAGAATATTTTAGGAAACTCGAATTTGTTTTAAAAAGACGTGGGACACTGTGCCCTCTAAGATTGAAGACCATGAAGGACAATGTAAAGAAGCTTAAGGTACAGGTTTTCAATTCATAGTTTCAATTAAAAATTATAGGGTATAGTAAAAAAGCCCCAATTATTCATGATATTCCTTGGCTAACTCTGATATTAAGATTGAATGAGGTAACCCCAAAGCAAACTACTCAGAAGAGTGCCTGACATCTAGTAAGTGCTCAATAATTGTTGAATATTATTTTTTTAATGATCTAGTTTAGAGGTTTTTCAGACTGTGACAAACCAAGGCAGAATATATTTCAGCCTGAATAAATTCCAGGCAATAATCTGAAAGTGAAACACTACTCTAAATACTCATAACCTAAAATGTATATTTTAACGCTCTACATTTTTCTCAAAAATCTTAGAGTTATAAGAATAAAGGAAGATTCTTATATTAATTTGTAGTAGAAATTATGTGATTTTATTTCAAAATTACATAATATAGAGAATGAAATTGCTATTCTTAAATAAACATAAATTTCCAGAGTAATTTTAGTGATAATTTCGAAGAAGAAATTACCAAAATATGTGAGCAAGACTAAGTGGCTTCCTACATACCTCTAATAGAAATTCCTCCTTGAATTTTACAGACTTCTTTAAGGAAATAAAATAATTTTTATTCTAAGAGAGTGTTTCTTGATAGGACTAGTGTTTATTTTTTCCATGTAGTTAAAGGAGTATCTTTATAGATACAAATTATGCAGGTGTTTTAATAACTGTTATTTTCAGCAGCAGCATTCACACTTTGTATGTATCAATTCAAAGAAACAGGTGCAAACACTTGCTTATCAATTATCAATAATCGGTGAGAGGGCTCTTCAAGCCTCATTTTCTTAGAGAATTTGAAAAATGGAAAGGGAAAGAAGACACCAAAGTGAAATTATTATTTGTCTTGTAATTACAGAAGAGTGAAATACGTGAGAGAATATAATTTTTTATTTTAAAATTTTATTTTTAATTACCATGTAATAATTATATATATTTATGGAGTACAGTGTGATGTTTCAATACATGTTTACATTGTATAATGATCAAATCAGGTTATTAAGCATATTATCATCTGATACAGTTATCATTTATTTGTGGTAAGGACATTCAAAATGCACTGTTCTACCTATTTTGAAATATACAATAAAATACTATTAACCATGGTCACCACAGTGTGTACTAGAACACCAGATCTTATTCCTCCCATCTGGTTGCAACATTGTACACATTGACCAATCTCTCCACTGCCAGTTACCCCACTACCTTTGCCAGTCTCCAATAACCACTATTCTACTATGTCTATGAAATTTTTTTTTTTTAGATTCTATATGTGAGATCATGTGGCATTTGTGTTTCTGCACCTGGATTATTTTAGTAAACATAACGCCCTCCAGGTTCTCCATGTTGCCAGAAATGATAGGATTTCATTCATTTTTATGGATGAATAGTATTCCTTTGTGTATGTACACCACATTGTCTTTGTCTGTTTAACCATTGATGAAAAGATGTTGGTTCCATATCTTGCCTATTGTGAATAATGATGGAAGAAAACGGGGGAAACACTTCATGACATTGGTCTGGGCAAGGATCTTTTGGATAAGGCCTCCACTAGAAAGGCAACAAAAGCAAAAATAGACAAATGGGATCACATCAAACTACAAAGCTTCTGCAATATATATATATATATACACGGAGTAAAGAGAAAACCTACAGAATGGGAGGAAATATTTGCAAACTATCCATCTGACAAGGAATTAATATTCAGAATATAATTGACTCAATAGCAGAAAAACAAATAATCTGAATTAAAAATAGGCGAAAGACCTGAATAGACATTTTCTCAAAAGAAAACAAACAAATGACCAATAGGGATGTGAAAACATTCTCAGCAGTAATCATCAGGGAAACGCAAATCAAAACCAATGAGATTATCATCTCACTTAGAATGATTATGAATAAAAAGAAAAAATAAATGCTGGCCTAGGTGTGGACAAAGTGGAACTCTTATACACTGTTGGTGGGAATGTTCATTACTCATGTATCTGGAATTGGTGGGTTCTTGGTGTCGCTGACTTCAACAATGAAGCCGCAGACCCTCGGGGTGAGTTTTTAAAGATGTTGTGTCCGGAGTTTGTGCCTTCAGATATTCAGATGTGTCCAGAATTTCTTCCTTCTGGTGGGTTCCTGGTCTCCCTGACTTCAGGAGTGAAGCTGCAGACCTTCCCAGTGAGTGTTACAGCTCATAAAGGCAGTGGAGAACCAGAGTGAGCAGCAGCAAGATTTATTGTGAAGAGGGAAATAACATAGCTTCCACAATTTGGAAGGAGACCCAACCGGGCTGGCTCTGCTGGTTGCATAGCCAGCTTTTATTCCCTTTTCTGGCCCCACCCACATCCTGCTGATTGGTCCATTTTACAGAGAGCTGATTGGTCCATTTTGACAGAGTGCTGACTGGTGCATTTATAATCCTTGGCCTGGACAAAAGTTCTCCATGTCCTCACCCAGTTAGCTAGACACACAGCACTGATTGGTGCATTTACAAACCTTTAGCTAGACACAGAGCTCTGATTGGTGCATTTACAATCCTTTAGCTAGACAGAAAAGTTATCCAAGTCCCCACCTGTCCCAGAAGCCCAGCCAGCTTCACCTCTCACTGGCACTGATTGCAGGACTTTGAGGCATCTAGCCTAGGCACTCCAGCAGCCCAGAGGGAGCTCCTCCCAACAACAAAGAGGGGAAGCAAAAAAGAGGGAGACCAGCCATTGTGGCCAACAGCCCAGCGAAGAGGGAAGTGGGTCCACGCAGGGGACCCGGCCTCCGATCAAGCCCAGCAGGCGCCATCAGGCCGCGCCAAGTGCAGGACCCGCGGAGCCCACGACCAACCGGAACCCACCGTGCCTCTCCCTCCACACCTCGTGGCTCTGCCTTGGCCAGCCCCCACAGCGCAGTTGCGAGGTGAAAGGCTCCTGGAGCGAGGCCAGAGCCAACTCCGAGGCCAAGGAGGCGCCCAGAGTGAGCAAGGGCTGATAGCATGTTGTCACATCTTAGTAAGGCCATTATAGAAGAAGATGCAGAAGTACTTCAAATAATTAAAAATAAAACTGTTTTATGATCCAACCATCACATTTACTAGTATATATCAAAAGGAAATTAGTATGTCAGAGATATCTGTACTCTCATGTTTAAAACAGATTTATTAATAATAAAATTGTCAGCAAGCAAAATTTAAGCCATTTACAATGGAGAGCCACATTGATTCATTGTGGTTCAAAGTCCTTCAGAATTAAGTGCATTACCTCCCCCATTAGAGTTCATTGAAATACGCAGCTCTCGTGTCTATCTTGCTCTAATTCTTATGATAACCTAAAATGGAAAACGTTATGATTTTTATCCAACTCAATACAGTTTCTAAGGTGGTGTTTTCTTATGTTCACCTATCAAGTTTCTTGGAACCACTTCTTATTCTGTTGGTACTTAGCAATAATTTTTGTGCGTTCTGAATTATCAGTTGTGATACCAGTTGTGTCTACTCCGAAGGAAGGGAAATGTGTCTATCGAGCCTGTGGAACCAACTGCTGTCTTAAAGGTCATTCTGTTGATATCTAATTCTCACAGCAATCTTGAAAGGTGAAATTGCAACCCATTTCACAAGTGAGAAAACTGAGTCTGGGGGTAGTGAGTTGCTAAAGTTCATTTAGCTAGTGCTAAAATTGGAATCCATTCTATTATCGTGATTTCATAGTTTTTTTTTGTTGTTGTTTTTTGTTTTTTGGTTTTTTTTGAGACGGAGTTTTTGCTTTTGTTGCCCAGGCTGGAGTGCAATGGCGTGATCTCAGCTCACCCCAACCTCCGCCTCCTGATTTCAAGCGATTCTCCTGCCTCAGCCTCCTGAGTCGCTGGGATTACAGGCATGCGCCACCACACCTGGCTAATTTTGTATTTTTAGTAGAGATGGGGTTTCTGCATGTTGGTCAAGCAGGTCTCAAACTCCCGACCTCAGGTAATTTGCCCGCCTGGGCCTCCCAAAGTGCTGGGATTACAGGCGTGAGCCACGGAGCCTGGTCGATTTCCTAGTTCTTATGCTTTTAACAATATTACATTATTTTTTGAATCAGCAGAGGAGATCATGAATTAGCTTAGAGTTTTATTATTTAGGATTCAAGCTTCTTAGTCTTTCATATGTTTCAACTAATTATTAGCCCTCTTTCTTGGCCGTGTCACCATAATTACATTTCTCAGTTTAAAATTGGGGAAGATTTTTGTAGTGTCTACAATTTATTTTGAAATATATGACTTACTACTTATTCAAGTTTTCTGTGGGCAATTTAGGTTAAGCGATAATCCAGAGCAACTAATATGCTATAAAGAAAGCAGTATGCACAGGCAATCTGTCATCCATTTATCAATGAAAATCCAATGTTTTGCTAATTACTGTAATGAATGCTCAAAATTGATTTTAAACAGTAAAATAATATTTAGCTTTTTTGTTATGATAAGAGTATTAGAAATGGAATACCTCTGGTAAAATTAAAGGTATTCAGGTTATTGTAAATTGGCTGAAAATATTTTGAAGGCGTCTCCTAGTTTGTGTCTCCTAACATAGGATAAGAATTCAGTAAACCTCCATACTTTTACTCTCAAGGATGTATCACAATGTTTGATTCCTAACGAAATGTATTGTTCACCTGTGGAAGATTACTGCATGCTCGTTGCTAACTATACATCACAGAACATTGTCTATGGAGATTTGTTCCATCTGCCACAAGAACAGAGCACCCGAAAGGACAAAATGATGAGACTTCACCCAGCAGTTTGTTAATAATATTTATTTTGCAAATGTTTGCTTTAATCAGACAATTTATTCTTTAGGCTTACACTTTTAACCTGGAGGTGTGGGGAGCATGGGTACACTTCATTCACCTAAAATATTGTTGCTGCCTACTAATTATCTCTTGAAAATAACTTCATAGAACTACAGACTCAAGTTGCCTTAAGGCAGTTTGCAACAGTTTGTGCAATGACCCATATGATACTTTCAATATATTTAGAAGCAGGAGGCAAATGCTAAAAAGTCTTTTGGTTCTACAGAGAAATTCTTTTTTTTTTTTTTTTTTCTTGTGTTAAGCACCACAAAGTTTACTATTTAACTGTCAATTTTTCTTTTTCTTTTTTTCAAACCTTTTGTTTTGAATGGCACTCTCGTTGGCATAATTCCCTATTATACAGACACACTTATAGCTCATAAAGTAATTTACTGACTGAAGGATTCCTTATCACTTCTGGTTCCTTACAGCAGGGCTGAAGTTTTCTAATTATGACAACATGGAGAGGAAAAACATCTGTGCTGCCAGTGTTGCACTGCAGCTTCTAGTGAGTGAAGAAAAGAGCCTTCAGATACTTTAAATATCTGAGGGATTTAATGAAAGTTTGCTACTGATATCTCCTTGGATAGTCTTTTGGGAAGCCTGTGCGCACAACAAAATTAGTAGAAAATTAAGAAAAAGAAAAGAAGCAGCATTTATTTCAGAATGATTTTCAATAGCCATTTATAGCCCCATGAATAAGGTTTAATAGATGTTGTCAGAGATACCAGGAAATCCTTCCATTAAATTCTATAGGCTCAGCTATTGATTCATAAAGACATTGCAAAATGTATTAGAATTAAGTCAGATTAGTGGACCAATATGCCTTAATTGACATCCTCGATGCATACATACTTCCATTGTTCCCTAAATTATTTCAGAAAAATCCTAAACTCATTATTAGAAAATGCATCACCCGTAATGATGAAAGGTGAAAATTTGAACCAGCACCTTACTGGTTTCAAACTACATTTACTCACTAACCCAGAACTGTAAATTGTCCCCTTTCTAGCTGGAGTCCTAGCTCCCTAGCAATTCACCGTATTGTTTTCTTAGTCACAGAATCTGGTTGCAGGAAACTGTGCACAGTGGCAACTGGCAGAGACACTACCACTGGCTATATTATAATGAATACATCCTGAGTGACTATACTTTTCTATGATACTAATAAGTGAGTTATATAAATGAGCAAATGAGCAGATGAATTATATAATACCATCAATATTCTCTTTGTCTTGTGAGAGATTAAAAGCTTATCGTTGTGGTAGAGGTTGGATTACCTTTCCAAATATTTTACCTTAAACTGTACTTGTACTCAGTAAAACATACCCATTCCTACACATCAAATCCAGACTGCCCCAAAATACATCTCTACAGTGTATTATTAGCTACTCGACATTTCCTTACACCAAAATACAGTCTGCTGCAAGTCTGGAAATTTCTCAGTAAAATACAAATTATTTATAAGAAATGTTAAATAAAACTGTTCATATTGCTTAATCTAAAATGACAATTTTACATTTGTAGATTTTCTCTGAGCATACTGTAGAGCCAATCTACAAATTAAAAATATGAGAGAAATATAAAATAGCCATAAAAGGCCACGTGTGGTGGCTCACGCCTGTAATCCTAGCACTTCGAGAGGCCAAGGTGGGCAGATTGCTCAAACCCAGGAGTTCCAGACCAGCCTGGACAACATGTGAAACCTTGTCTCTACAAAAAATATAACAACCGCCACAAAATTTAGCTTGATGTGGTGGTGTACACCTGTGGACCCAGCTACTTGGGAAGCTGAGGTGGGAGGACCACTTAAGGCCAGGTGGTTGAGGCTGCAGTGAGCTGTAATTTTGCCTGGGCAAAAGAGTGAGACCCTATCTCAAAAAAAAAGGGCCATCAATACGTAAAGCCTTATTCTGATGTAAAATATGATAATGATAATTTGATTATACCTAACCCTTATGTAATTCTTTAATCTAGTCCCATGCAAGGGAAAACTGCCCAACATTTAAAGGCACCATATTTTTAACATTTTTAAAAAAGAATATGTACATTAAATTCATTGGACCCTACTTGTAGTCATTCATATTTATTCTTATTTATTAGGCATGGGTTTCCTACCAACTTCCAAAACAGTTCAGTATTCCTTTTCTTTGTCAGTATGCATGTGACATTATGGTGCAGATACATTCTGAGCTTTTTCAGGTAAAAGAGTTATGATGACCAAATATACTAAAGTTATAGCAGAAAGAATAGTGTGCTCAGTGTCAGAAGGCCTAGATTTAGGTCCAGAACTTCTCATTTTCTGTGTGTGTGAATAAATGGTGATGAGGGTGATCACTTTACTTACCTGAGCCTCAATTTTCTTGTTAGTTGTAAATAATGATGCTAAACTCATTTTTATGCAGAAAAAAATTATATATGTCAAAATGCTTTGGAATTTGTAATATATAAATATAAGATATTACTATGGATTGTATTCTCCAGTCTCAGCATATATTGGAAAATTTTAGAATAAATCAAGGTCATTTAAGTCATACATTGTATCAGATTTATTTCAGGCCAATAGAAGTAATCACTGAGTGCTCCGTATGTGCCACACACCAAGGTAAATAGTTTACATGGATGATCTTAGTCAAAACTCATTAAAAACCTTTAAGAAAAGTATTATCACAATTCCATTTATATTAAGTCACAGCAAACTTAATTAATTCACCCAAATGTTGAACTAACATATTAAAATAAATTGAACCTTTAGTTTTTATTTTTTTGAGACAGAGTCTCACTCTGTCACCCTGGCTGAAGTGCAGTGGGGCGATCTCGGCTCACTGCAAGCTCCGCCTTCCAGGTTCACACCATTCTCCTGACTCAGCCTCCCAAGTAGCTGGGACTACAGGTGCCTGCCACCATGCCTGGCTAATTTTCTTTTTGTATTTTTAGTAGAGATGGGGTTTCACTGTGTTAGCCAGGATGGTCTTGATCTCCTGGTCTCATGATCCACCTGCCTCGGCCTCCTAAAGTGCTGGGATTACAAGCGTGAGCCACAGCACTCAGTCCTTTTTTATATACACTAAGATGTTGAAGTACTTTGACAGCCAGGTAAAAGGAAGTAAATCTTTTATGTGTGGCAATGACTATCTTCAGAAATAAGACACTTTAGAAACACAAAATAAAAATAAAAATTATTTATTTGATGTAAAACATGCAAACAAATAAACAAAAAGAGAATTCCAGTTTCTGATATTTAATTTGAAATGTAGTTATTGTAAAATCACAGGTCTCAGGGGTTGCATGGCCTTTAGAGGTTAAGCTCATAGTTCCATCACCTTTGAGACATTCCCCAGAAATAGGCTTCTAGATCACTAATTTTCAGCTGCTATCTTTCTCTCCACCACACATGATAAGATATTCACAGGCGTAATAAACACACATAGACTCAAGAGCTCAGGCAATGAAAAGAAAAAGTTATGAGTTACATGCAATTCTTGCCAAGATTATTAAAATACTCCTTTTACATCTAAGTGATAGCTATATCTTTATATAAAACCCTATATTTTATTTATTTTAAAAGAAAGTCTTCTGAATTTTAGTGATTCAAACTATAATTGTAGCAATTTCCCTCCAACACAACAGTCTGTTATGATGCTAATTTTAAGAATCTCTGTCCCAGCCTACATGTCTGCAAGTCAAGTGTCAGGTTATATTAGTTTGCTTTTGGTTCCAAGTGACACAAAGCTTCACTCAAACTCACATAGAAACAATTTGGAAATTTACTTGCTGATATAGTCACTAAATTCAGAGATACGGCTTATTTCAGGTATTATTTGATCCAGAGGTGCACCATGGCATCAGGCCTCCAGTTTCTTTTTTGTTATTCTTTCCTGTCTTTCCTCTTTCTTCTACCCTCATCCTCATATTGCCTTCTCCTCGCACTCTGTAGCAAGCATATTTTTCAATAGTTTCAGACATTCTGCTATCATACATATTGATCATATTGTCGTATTGATGAAAAAGTAGAGTACATTTGTCACAAAAGTTCCAGAACAAATCCTGAGACTGATTCTGTTACTTGCCAAACATAAGCCAATAATTATACACATGAATGGAATGCATTGATTGCTTAATCTTGCTTTTTTTCTTTTTCTTTTTTTTTTTTTTTTTTTTTTGGTGACAGAGTCTCACACTGTTGCCCAGGCTAGAGTGCAGTGGCTCACTGTAACCTTTGCCTCGTGGGTTCAAGCATTTCTCCTGTCTCAGCCTTCTAAGTAGCTGGGAGTACAGGTATCTGCCACCACGCCTGGCTAATTTTATATTTTTAGTAGAGACGGAGTTTCACCATATTGGTCAAGTTGGTCTCGAACTCCTGACCTCAGGTGATCTCCCAGCCTCGGCCTCCAAAAGTGCTGAGATTATGGGTGTGAGCCACCACACCCAGCCGATTGCTTAATCTTGATTACATGTTTATACCTGGAGGAGTAAGTTGACATCCTGGTAACCACATAGACCTCCAAAACTTAGAAGCTATTGGAAAAAGAAAAAGAAAGTCAGTGCTGGGAATATGAACAGAAAAGTACACTCTTAAGAACTCAGTCTCTCCAAATGAAAGTCTTTCTCTTTTAAGCAGCCTCATATAAAGTCCTTCTCTTCTTCAATTTGTTTGCCCACCGATTCCACTCATTAGTTCATGTTTTGTCTTTGCAAATCCATGGAACAAGTTAAAACCTTGGTATACACTGAGTATGACTGATGGATTAGGCCATTTAAGCTACTATAATAAAATACCATAGAACAGGTCTGGTGTCTTAAATCTGTCTGGTGAGGGACCCATTCCTCAAAGAAAGTGCCTTCTCATTGTGACCTCACATGTTGGAAGGCGTAGCTAGCTCCCTGGAGCTTCCTTTATCAGGGAATTAATCCCAGTCATGAGGATTTTACCCACATGACCTAATTACCTCCCCAAAGCCCCACTTCTAATACCATTATCTCATTTTAGCATGTGAATTTTGAGGGGACACAGATATTTACACCACAGTAGCTATAACTTACTAATAGGATCTCTTACTCTCATAGTTTTACTTTATGAATAAACCTCCCTAGAGTAGTAAAGACTTAACATCATGTATATTTGGTGCACTTAAATAAGAATAACCAAGGAAAATAAATGCTATATGACTATCCTACTTATGTCCTTATTTCCAAGGAAAACTAGCGATTTATGAGGTCCTATCTTGACATTACATAGAAAGAGGGTACTTACGAAATAAATATTCATCAAAATGCATTCAGTATTCTCTAGCTTACAGGACAGATTATAATGTGACTAGCACCTTTATTTCTGGATTGGGAAAAGTAGAGTTTTGCTTATTTAATGCCAGATTAATAGAGGCTCATTGTAACAGATTAAGTCCTTGAACCTTGAGTACAATCATCTTAGGCCTTAGTTTTTCACAACAGGCAGTCAGAGAAAGTGTTGTCAGTTCTCTTTTCAATTTATTGAAATGCCTTTCCACTCTGCAATAGTTTAGAGATGTTAACTAGATCCTTGCCTCTTTCTAGGACGGCAAAATGGCATTCCGTTGGGGTTAATCTTTTAAGATTCCTTTAGCACAGTTTAATCATTCTCTTAAAAGGGCTGTGCCTTTCTCACACAAGGTTCTGTCTCATTATTCATGGAAAGAAACTATATTTTCCTTTTCTATGGTAGAAGAGGAATTGATCTTAAAGGAAGCGAGAAGCAGAGCTAAAACTGAGGAGGCTTCTTAGAATGTTGCTATTAATTACATTGGTTGTTAACCCCAGCAAAGTATTTAGAATTACACTAGTGATTTTTCTTCATCCCAAACTTGACAAATGAATTGATAGATGTGTCACAAAGAATTTCCTTCCTGGTTAACAGATGGCATGTTCCAATTAGATGTTAGAACATTTTGAATTGTGATAGGCCTACTGGAAGGAAAATCTGTGGTGCCTCAACCATAAAAAAAACTACTGTAAGTTCTTTTTTTTTTTTTAATGAAATGACCTTTTTCATTCCTACTATGGGTATAACTAGTGATCAAATCTGTCCTTGCACACACACAAACACATGCACTCATATTTCTACACACAAACTACATCCTTTTTTTTTTTAAGACAGTCTCACTCTGTTGTCCAGGCTGGAGTTCAGTGGCGCCATCTCAGCTCACTGCAAGCTCCGCCTCCTGGATTCATGCCATTCTCCTGCCTCAGCCTCCCGAGTAGCTGGGACTACAGGCGCCACCACCACGCCTAGCTAATTTTGTTTTTGTATTTTTCATAGAGACAGAGTTTCGCCGTAATAGCCAGGATGGTCTCGATCTCCTGACCTCGTGATCCGCCCATCTCAGCCTCCCAAAGTGCTGGGATTACAGGCGTGAGTTGCCACGCCTGGGCCATACTTTTAATTAAATTACTAACTCATCATTGGAAAGATTCATGTATTCCATTATAGCAAACATGGTATTTACAGAGAACAATATTGAAAAATTAAATCGTTTCATAACTTATCAGGGAAGGAAATACAAGGACAAAGGTGAGTTCTAGGTGTCTAAACTATCATCATTGGAAATATAAATGGACACCAAGAGGAAAACTTAACTTTTAAAAATTGTTAGTTCAACTCAGAACAGGTTGTTAACGGCATTGAGTTGGCAGTTTTCGTAATTAGATTTGAATATGACTGTTTTAAAAGTAAATAGCTGTACTTTTCTATTGTCTATTTTAAAATATTAGTTTTAAAAGACTAGGTAAGGTTATGACTATCTTATTGAATGAATAATTAAAGCAGATATTAAAGTTCCAGAGTCCTAAAAATGGTCTTATTTCTTCCGAATAGGAACAGTGAAATATATATCATAATGAAATGAATGTGTCAGACTCCTGATGAAATAACATTCTTTACATTTGTGAGTGCTTAAGACTCAGAATACACAATTTAGACACTTTGCAACCACAAATCAGCATTTTGTCTAATAACATGAATTAAAAGGTGTTTACAAGAAACTGTCTTCAGCATGATGAAATTAAAGTTACACTACTGTGATTTTTAGCTAACTAAAACGGAAAATAACTTTTATTGTGAACTTAGTGTTATGAGTTGAATGTCCTTCAAACAGGCATATTGATGTCCTAATATCTAGTGCCTCAGAATATAATCGTATTTGTAAATAGGGTGGTTTCTGATGTAATTAGTTAAGGTGAGGTCATACTGGAGCAGGATGAGCCCTTAACACAATAAGAATTGTCTCCTTATAAGACAACATGAAGACCTAGGGGGAGAATGTGAAGACAGAGATTGGAGTTTTAAAGTTGCAAGCTGACCAGCTTCTTGGATTGTTGGCTACACCAGAGCTAGGAGAAAGGCGGGAAACAGTCTTTCCTAGAGCCTGCAATAGAATGGCCCTTGCCACAGAGTTTGTCGTACTTTGTTATGGCAGCCCTAGGAAACTAATGCAGGTGTAGGGGTGCGTGTGTGTGTGTCTGTGTGTGTGTGTGTGTGTGTGTGTGTGTATTTATTTATTTTTAGACGGAGTCTTGCTCTGTTGCCAAGCTGGAGTACAGCGGCACACTCTTTGCTCACTGCAACCTCTGCCTCCCGGGTTCAAGTGATTCTCCTGCCTCAGCCTCCCCAGTAGCTGGGACTACCGGCGCACGCCACCACGCCTGGCTAATTGTATTTTTAGTAGTCACGGGGTTTCACAATGTTGGCCAGGATGGTCTCAGTCTCTTGATCTTGTAATCCACCCACCTCGGCCTCCCGCAGTGCTGGGATTACAGGCATGAGCCATCACGCCCCGCCTAATGCAGATTTTAAAGCAACAGACATTTGTTCTTGAGATTAGAATTGCAAAATCAAGGTCTCGATGGGGTCCTCCTTCCTCCAAAGCCTTTAGGAAAGGGTCCTTTTTTTCCCCTTCCAGCTTCTGGTAGCCCAGACATTTCTTGGGTTTTGGCATCTTAACTCCAATCTCTGCCTCCATCTTCCCATGGTTACGGTTCTCTTTCCTCTTTGTCTTTGTGTCTTTACATGGTGTTCTCCCTGTGTCTCTTCTCATATAAGGACACCAGTCACATTCGTTTAGGCCACACCTTAGTTGAATATAAGTTTATTATAATTTAATTCTATCTACAAAGA
The DNA here is from genome assembly GCF_001698545.2 of Rhinopithecus bieti. NCBI lineage: Eukaryota > Metazoa > Chordata > Mammalia > Primates > Cercopithecidae > Rhinopithecus > Rhinopithecus bieti. Next base: position 54,054 of record NW_016829751.1, on the reverse strand, counting down.
TTACTTGCAGGGAAGCTCACATTCATGGGTTCCTAGGGTAGGAGTTTAACATATATTTTTGTGGGTCCAAATTCAATCCATAGCACATAAGCAAAAAAAGGTAAGGTTAAAATAGAATTTTAATATGTTAACTTTTAATTATCCATCTAATTTTAGTGTATGCTTTTCACCACCTTTTTTAAATGGTAGCACATTATTGAACCTAAATTATACTTCAGAAAGTATAAGATTAAATTGATTGCTATTGAAGCATTAGTTTATTTACCATTTGAAAGATAAAAAAGAGACACTGCCGGAGGGGCTTGGTGGGTCACACCCATAATCCCAGCACCTTGGGAGGCGGAGGCGGGTGGATCACGAGGTCAGGAGATCGAGACCATCCTGGCTAACACGGTGAAACCCTGTCTCTACTAAAATACAAAAAAAAAAAAAAAAAAAATAGCCAGGCGTGGTGGTGGGCACCTATAGTCCCAGCTACTCGGGAGGCTGAGGCAGGAGAATGGCATAAACCTGGGAGGCAAAACTTGTAGTGAGCTGAGATCACCCCACTGCACTCCAGCCTGGGTGACAGAATGAGACTCCGTCTCAAAAAAAAAAATAAATCAAACAACAAAAAAGACACTGCCAATTAAACTTTGATATAGTATTTTCCCAGAATTTAAGTTCTATATTTATTAAAGCCTTTATCTAGATTTAAGTAGTCATAATTTTTTATACATTACCTTTGAGAAACATCAAAGGAAAATAAAAGCAAAATAATTGGTTACACAATTCTAAAACGTCTATACTCCCAGCATCTTATTTATTTGAATTAACTAAAGATTCAAATGTTTATTTTTTACATTTTTTTTCCACAGAAAATAATTCTCTGGTTATCAAAAGTATTGGCAAGACAGCATCACTGGCCTATTTCAGGACTGCTACTATACATCGGATCACCACCTCCCCTCCTATTTCTACAGCCCCATTTAATGCCTGGGGTGACTCCACAATTATCTCTCAATCCAGTGACAAGTATTCTTAAGTTTAATGCTGACACTGTCCGATGGTCAGGAATTAATGGAAAGTAACAATTACAATAGCAATTTTAAGACACCATCACATGAAGGAGGCATTCCAATTTCAGAGACCTTAGAAAGTGAAAATAAGTTTTCCTATGAAACAAAGAAATTAGGTTTATTAACATATATAGTGACCAAAAAAAAGTCAGTATTTCGGGCAGTAATATATTATTCAGGTAATTATTCCACTTAGAAACTTTCCCAACTACTTACCTAAACTCTGACCTGGTAGTTTTATTTTTTGCTGATTCTGCAGCTTGTTATCTCACCAAAGCCACTTAATAGATTTTCTAAGATAAAGCCCTCCAAATATTTTAAACAATGTACTCAATGTCTACCTTCTACTCCCAAGAGTCTTCTCTCTGCTTAAGCATACCCATTTATTCAAAAACATTCATTATATCATTTATTGAACAAGTACTTGCTGAATGGGTCATACATTACAGGCACCATTTTAAACAATGGGGAAGCAAGTCTTGACACAAGTGTGCCAGTGTGTGCACATGCATACAAGCATGCAAGTAAATGCTTACATGCACCTTTGCATCTCTTTGGAAGAACTGAGGTGGCTGGTTATATTGATGACAGGATTAGAAGGGATGGAAAGTTCAGGAAGAGAGAGGACCAAATTTAAATGTCCTAAGACATGAAAATGTTTGGTATTCTAGAAAACCAGATAGAAGGCCTATAGCACATTCTCACAAATTAGGATTTAATTCTGAGACCAATAGGATGCCAGCCACTATTGATAGGCATTAAGTATGTGACATAACTTTAAATCAACTACCTGTCCTGTCTTTATCCTGTAAAAGCTCTGTAACAGTGAAACAGTGAAAGAACTGTTATGTTACCTCCATTTTGGTTAATCGGCCTTTACCTATTCGTGCCTGTAGGCTAGGGTAGTTTTAGAGCACTGAGATGATACGCAAAATCAGCAATCATGTAGGTTTTAAAACTCCCTCTGGGATTAAAGGGAAATTAGGTAAGCAACTAACTATGTTTTTGTTAAAGATTTATAGGAGCATCGTGATCTGACCAAGGACAAATGATTTCCCAATCTTTTCAGACCCTTGCTGGTGGCCAGATGTGGGCAGTTGTTGGTCATCTCTTGACTGCAACTCTCTCTTCTTCCTCCTGCCCTTAACATAAAAAGAGGCTGAAATGTGTACCGACCTAAGATGATATTGTAGGATGCTAGTTCACCATCTTCTCATTTTTCGGGCTCTCTGAATAAACCTGCTTGTCTTCCCACCAACTCTTACCTCTTGTGCTTGGCTTTGAAGTGGCACATCACAGAACCTAGGTTCAATTACAATTTAATGGCATACAACGTGGGACTGTGTGGCTTGAGTTCTCCAGCCTGCTGTGTTTCCAATGACCAAGCAATCGACCACAGCAGTATGCCAGGGCTTAACCATTCATGCTACGAGGCAAATCGAAAACCATTCATGAGTGCCTGCTGCTCATGACTAGTGACATATCAGCAGCCGTTAAGAACATTTTGCCTTAGGAATTCTCCCTTCCTTCACCTTCCTGTCATCAGCTGCCTGCAATGCCTTGTTGGTATAAGGAAATGCAGTGTCTGGTGGAGTCCACAGGCTCCAAGACTGGGTAAATCACTCTAGTATGCACAACTGGCAAGTGTCTTTCCTTCCACTTAGGCTTTTCCTTAGAATAAACTACTCTGTGTATTTGATTGGGGTACCCTGTTGCAGAAAGGAATAGTTGTTGGACTATTACCTAATCTGAGAATTGGTCATTTGCATTTATATCGGTTGTTTTTGTGGGACCTGGACTTACATGTTTAAAAACATGGGCAAGTTCAAAGGCATGTCAGGTTTTCTGGGACTCCAGCTGGTTACATATTATGGTCTACTTTTATACACATTTACAAACTAATGGACAAATTATAGTAAGAAAAATTCAGAGCTCAAATAGTTAATCTGCAATTATAGTTAAGTAGAGTCTTCCAAATATCTATACTTCTCTTTTCTTTTCTGCCTACTTTAAATCCACTGTTATTAAGCTACTAGTGTTGAGATAAAACTCAGTAATTCAATGTTACTTGAAAATGTTGTTTTTTTTTATATAGTTCATCCAGTTCTAGCTAATATATAAACATTAAAAATTAAAACCAAAAAAAAAAAAAGGTAAAAGAGGTTTTAAAATCAAACTGCCGTAGAAACTATTTTACCCAAAATTTTAGTCCACAGTCTTCACTTGATTAGCTATAATGGCTAACCAAATTTAGACATATAAACAGGCCCCAATTTTGTCAGAAATACCATTTGGATCCAGATATCTCATGTAAACCTGTGAGTTGCTATCTCATGGCTAGAGTTCCAAGGGAAAAAAAAAATTAAAGTCCTTATTTGGGTGTATATATATGCACATTTATATATGTTTATATTATATATATGTATTATTTTATTTGCTGTATCTACATAGTAACAAACTGACATACAAATAAAAGAGCACATATAAATTAAGTAAATAAGTCCAAATGCTTTTCAAATTCACAAGACTTTAGTGAATCTTTAATAAATAAGATGGTTTTAAAATTATCGGTAAAATAAAATTTAGAAAATATATTCAAAATTGTTAGCATACATTTTTGTCTGTGTTAAGTATTTTATATTTGCCTGTGCTAGATATTTCAAGGAGTCAAGGTTTGGCACAAAAATTACAAGATTATAAACCCAGCCAAAACCAGAATAATCTTTGTGTGATCTTTTTGACAAGTAAGAATAACTTAGAATTGTGGTTCGATGAAATCAACTGAATCTTCTGAGTTACTGGCAAAATGCCTATGTGTTTAACTTTAAGGTTCTTAGGGAAACAACAATGATCATAGGTTTTAAAATGGTTAGCAGAGAAATAACTTTAAGTAATGGCTAACTTTGTCTAATATCTCAGTTTTCAGAGAAACTCTAGGGAAACTATTCAAAAAATTGAGTACATGTAAATGAGATTAATGCTTGTAGGTAACTTTTTGTATAATTCAAGATCTTAAAATTATTTTGAATTGAATAATAAACACTCATTGTATATCTGGGTCGTTTCCAATTAAAAAAGGGTTATAAAGTTGAGAAACATGTTTTCAAAAATTGTGGCAATGTTTTATCTAGAAAATGCTACCATCTCATAAACGCTTCAGAATTTCTTACTTCCTAGGTTTTTATCAAAGTTAAGGTTACTAAGAATAATAATTCTAGTTAATATATAATTCTGTAAGTTATGTTCTTATTGAGAAAAAGAATAATGGTATATAATTTGAAAGTTATATAAAAGTTATTTGAAAAATAAGGTAAAAGGGAACCAGAAAGTAGGAAAGTGAGATGTGAAAAGAGCTGCAGCAATAAAGATGTAGTTTTGGTAAGAAAGGTTATAAAGAAAAGAGAATAATTTGGTATGAAAGGGAATATTGCATGGTAAATTTTTCTGCTAAATAAAATGACTATTTTAAAAAGAGAAAATATTGGATGAATCAAAAACATCCAACCAAGTTGTAGTTGCTCTTTATAAGTCATATTATGGTTCATGGAAAGTATTTTATGAAAGAAATGTTGTATATGATTAAGCTGCTTATAATTAAAGGGGGATTATTTATAATAGTATATTATATTGTAACATGTTAAAACAAGGTTTCTCAAGGTATTGACTTACTCTTAACAAAATTATAAGAAATTTTAATTTTTAATTTTGTAACTTAATTCTTTTGAAAGCTTCTCAGATTCATATCTCAGAAGTTCGACTTTTGTGTGTCTCTTTGCTTTCAGCTTTTTCGCCCCTTCAGAAAACCTAAGATTTTAACTATTTTCTTCAATGTTTTTGTCAGTTCCTGCAACTTTTTTCCTCTGGTCCTAACTATTGTTGTGGCCTGAGGCTGAAATATTTTATCCTGAAGGACTAGAAAAATCAATGTTTTCCTCCATTATAACTTGATTCTATACTCTTGCTGTTGTTAGTATGTCTAAAGTTTTCAATCTAATCAGAAAACTCATGCAGTTACAAAGAGTCATGTATTTCCCTGTGATACTCATAACCTTAAACACACTTTTCCTATACTTGATTACATTTGAGTACTCGTTTCATCAGCTTTGAATCTATGTTGTCTAAATAGACTTCTCATAAGTAGAAGCACTCACACTGCAGAAAGTTTTCTATTGCCTTTTTCATAACCAGCTTAAAAAACAAGATTTTACATTTTGCCAAGATTATTACTACATTGTCTTTATTAGGTTTTTGATTACTTAGGAAAACTGAGATTTAAAATGTTTATGGTTTTTACATTCATGTAACTTTCTGCAAGGCCTTTAAGATCTTTTAACTGTAACTCAGCTAAATGAATGACTATTATTTTACAATAACCTATGATTCTGTTTTGATTAAATGTTTTCAGCCTTTTAATACCTTCGATTAACATCTTCAAAAACAAAATTCTAAACTAAGCCTTTGACTTATTACAAAGCTATAAAAATTAATCACTGCAAGGTTGTAGACTGTTTTTACAACTTCCAGTCAGGACATGGACGCCAGTATCACCACCTCCAGCCCCTGGAAAGGGTCTTTATCAGGTGCTATTAGTGAATCCTGTGCTATTAAGTTACAGGGTTTTGACTTCTGAGTATATCCATCTTATCCAAATAGGCACAGACTGCTGCTAAATCTTGAATGTTGCCACCAAAATTGACCAAAGCCACATCTTCAAGCCCAGGAAAGAGTGACAATCAAAATAAATTGCTTTAATGAGACACAGGGACAGAACTGTATGTAAAAACATGAAACTTTGTTTAACAATTTTACTTCTATCTAAATTCTTCATGCTAAAAAATGAAATGTTTAGCTACCTGTGATCTTCCTTTTCCTGTCTTATCAAAATAAGGCAGGGCTTATGACCTTTTTGTTTAAAATGTTGCCAATTCTTTATGGTTTTTGCATTCTACAATCAAGAAAACAGCTTTTTTTCTTTTTGAACTATTTATAGCTTACAGAAATTGAATAAAGCAACACAGATTGCCTTTCTCTTTCTACCTAACATCTTCAGAATTTTAAAACTGTTCAATTCTGCTGGGCTAATCTGTTTTGTATTGCCAACATGCTGCTGTTAAAGCTATACAATATTAATTACCCTCATTTTAGGCCCAGGGATGATCTCAGAAGAGGTGGGTGCATGAGACTGTAAGGGCCAGTTTTGTGGGATGAAATTAGTTCAGATGCTCCAAATCAAATACGGGCACACAGATGCCTAAATAGCTGATGGTTCAACACATAGAATTAAGTCAACTTTATAACCTTGCTTTTGGCGTTTGGTTTTGGCTCTTGTGTTAGTTTAAAACATTCTAAGGATTAATGAGCACCTGGCCACGTCCATTCCCATTTCGCTTAGAATGATTCATTGTCTATCAGTCTTTTGGCTCTAAGTCAGTTAGCAACAGGAGTTCCAACAGTGGATGTGATGGACCGGGGCAATAATATGGCATAAATTAAAGGTTGGTCATTGATACTGCCTCTGGCATATCCTGACAAAAAAAAAAAGGAGGATGTAAACTAAAAAAACAAAATTCTAAGACCCCACAGATGAAATGGGTCCCTCACTTTTCCAAAGAAAAATGGAACCTTAAAAACTTAGTTCCCAGTTATATCAGGCATGGTGGCTCACACTTGTAATCCCAACACTTTGGGAGACTGAGGTGAGCGGATCACTTGAGGCCAGGAGTTTGAGACAAGCCTGGCCAACATGATGAGAGCCTGTCTCTACTAAAAATACAAAACTTTGCTGAGCGTTGGTGGCACATGCCTGTGGTCCCAGCTACTTGGGAGACTGAGGCCCAAGAATTGTTTGAAGACAGGAGGCAGAGGTTGTAGTGAGCTGAGATCACAACACTGCACTCCAGCCTGGGAAATAGAGAGAGACATTGTCTCAAAAACTAAAACAACAACAACAACAAAACAAAACAAACAAACAAACTTTGATCCCATCCATGATGGGATGGGAGGTCAGACACACCTTATTCTACTCGTGCCCTTCTATGGTTTAGGCACAACAATTGACCAGCATTATTGTTAAAATAGAGATTATAAGACTGATGGAACAGGCTTTTTATGACAATAAGATAGCAAATTATAAACAAAACTTAAGTCCAGCCAGGCAAGGGTTAAGTCACACACACACACCCCCACCTACACTTAAACAATAAACCATGTTCTAACAGCCAGGAGGTTTTTCTTTTTTCTCTAGCAGGTAAATAAGCACTGGCTTCATACTAAGCAACATTAAAACAATTTTCAGCTTCACGAGATCCTGACTAAGTGACTCCAAGTCCCTCCCTGTTCCAGCAGCGAAAAAGTACAGCTTTTATTATATAAGAGACTGATTACAGTAATCTTCTCTTAATATAAAGACCACTGACCATAAACAAGTTCAGAGTGGCTTACAGAAATTGTGCATGTGTGTGCTTTCGTGTCTTATATATATAGCTGAATTGTAATACATGTAAATGTTAAGACTCCACTCCAAGGTGAATATGAGTTGCATATTACATACATGCTTGTTCAGTATGTATGTATCAAGACCACTTTTATAAATATTCACAGCTTCTCCTATAAACTATTCAATATATATGTTTAGTCAACCTGTCATCATATTCCCAAAGGAGCCCTTGGTGTATAATTGACAGTGAGTATATTAGTCTGTTCTCACACTGCTAATAAGGACATACCTGAGACTGGTAATTTATAAAGAAAATGAGGGTTAATGGGCCCATAGTTCCAAATAGCTGGGGAGGCCTCCAAATCATTGCAGACAGCAAAGGAGGAGCAAAGGCATGTCTTACATGACAGCAGGCAATAACTTGTTCAGGGAAATTCCCGTTTATGAAACCATCAGATCTATGAGACCTATTCACTACCATGAGAACAGTATGGGGCAAACTCCCCATGATTCAGTTATCTCCACCTGGCTCCACCCTTGACATGTGGGGATTATTATAATTCAAGGTGGATCTGGCTGCGGACATATCCAAACCATATCATTTGACCCTGGCTCCTCTTAAACATTATGTCCTCACATTTCAAAACCAATCATGCCTTCCCAACAGCCCCCCAAGTCTTAAGTCATTCCAGCATTAACCCAAAAAGTCCACAGTCTGAAGTCTCATCTGAGACAATGGAAGTCCTTTCTGCCTGTAAAATGAAAAGCAACTTATTCACTTCCTACATACAAAGGGGATACAGGCATTGGGTAAATACACACATTCCAAGTGGGATAAATTGGCCAAAGCAAAGAAACTACAGGCCCCATGCAAGTCTGCAATCCAATTGGGCAGTCCCTTTTTTTTTTTTTTTTTTGAGACAGAGTCTCACTCTGTTGCCCAGGCTGGAGTGCAGTGGAGTGATCTCGGCTCACTGTAAGCCCCAACTCCCAGGTTCACACCATTCTCCTGCCTCAGCCTCCCGAGTAGCTAGGACTACAGGCACTCGCCACCACATCTGGCTAATTTTTTGTATTTTTAATAAAGACGGAGTTTCACCATGTTAATGAGGATGGTCTTGATCTCCTGACCTCATGATCCACCCGCTTTGGCCTTCCAAAGTGCTGGGATTACAGGTGTAAGCCACTGCACCCGGCTGGGCCAGTCAAATCTTAAAGCTCCAAAATGATTTCCTTTGACTCCATGTCTCATATCCAGGTCATTCTGATGCAAGAGAGGGACTCCCATAGCTGTGGGCAGCTCCACTCCTGTGGCTTTACAGGGTACAGCCACCCTCTCAGATGCTTTCATGGGCTGGTGTTCAGCATCTGTGGCTTTTCCAGGTGCACAGTGCAAGCTGTCAGTGGATCCACATTCTGGGGTCTGAAGGATGGTGGCCCTCTTCTCACTGCTCCACTAGGCAGTGCCCCAGTGGGGCTATATTAGGGGCTCTGACCCCACATTTCCCTTCTGCACTGCCCTACCAGAGGTTCTCCATGAGGGCTCCACCTCTGTAGCAGACTTCTGCCTTGACATCCAGGTGTTTCCGTACATCCTCTGAAATCTAGGCAGAGGTTCCCAAACCTCAAATCTTGACTTCTGTGCACCTGCATTGCACGCCCAACACCACGTGTAAGCCTCCAAGGCTTGAGACTTACATCCTCTGAAGCAATAGCCTGAAGTCTACATTGGCCCCTTTTAACCACCCCTGACATACAGGGTACCAAGTCCCAAGATGGCACAAAGCAGCAGGGCCCTGGGCCCAGTCCACAAAACAATTTTTTCTCCTAGGCCTCCAGGCCTGTGATGGGAGAGACTGCCATGAAGACCTCTGACATGACCCAGAGATATTTTTCCCATTTTCTTGGATATTAACAGTTTACTTCTCACTATTTATGCAAATTTCTATAGCCAGCTTGAATGTCTCCTCAGAAACTAGGTTTTTCTTTTCTATCACATCACCAGGCTACAAATTTTCTGAACTTTTATGCTCTGCTTCCCTTTTAAACATAAGTTCCAATTCCCATGCACATCTTTGTGAATACATAAAACTGAATGCTCTTAACAGCACCTAAGTCACCTCTTGAATGCTTTGCTGATTAGAAATTTCTTCTGCCAGATGCCCTAAATTATCTTCCTCAAGTTCGATGTTCCATAAATCTCTAGGGCAGGGCAAAATGCTGCCAGTTTCTTTAATAAAACATGCAAGAGTTACCTTTACTCCAGTTCCCAACAAGTTCCTCATCTCCATCTGAGACCACCTCAGCCTGGATTTTATTGTCCGTATCACTCTCAGCATTTTGGTCAAAATCATTCAAAGAGTCTCTAGGAAGTTTCAAACTTTCCCACATCTTCCTGTCTTCTTCTGAACCCTTCAAACTGTTCCAACCTTTGCCCTTTACTCAGTTTAAAAGTCCCTTCCACATTTTTGGGTATCCTTATAGCAGCATTCCACTCTACTGGTACTAATTTACTGTATTAGTCTGTTCTGATGCTGCTAATAAAGACATACCTGAGACTGGATAATGTATACAGGAAAGAGATTTCATGGACTCAAAGTTCCACATGGCTGGGGAGGCCTCACAATCATGGCAGAAGACAAAGGAGAAGCAAAGGCACATCTTACATGGTAGCAAGCAAGAGCTTGTGCAGGGAAACTCACATTTATAAAGCCATCAAATCTCATGAGACTTATTCACTACCATAAGAACAGCATGGGGGAACCGCTCCTATGATTCAATTATCTCCAACTGGCCCCACCCTTGACATGTGGGGATTGCTATAATTCAAGGTGAGATTTGAGTGGGGACACAGCCAAACCATATCAGTGGGAAACAAACTTATTGACTTTCTTATTGACATAGGTGCTATGTATTCTGTAGTTAATGCCTGTCTATACCCTGATTTGATAAAAACTGTAATAGATACGGGAATGCCAGGGAAAACTGTCACTTCTTTCCACAATCTTTAGATTGTCATTTTGGATAACACAGTTGATGAAAAAAACTGATAAGTCATGTCCTAAAAAAAGGCATTGTCAAAATATGTCAAGAAACTAATCTGACTTGGGATGTTTCCAATTGCTCTGTTGTGTATTAGATAGCTCTCCAAAATAGGCTCAAATTGAGTCACTTTGAAATATTATATGGTAGATCATGCCAGGATTCTATCCTGGTGGGAAAATCAACTGATGTGTTAAGAAAGTTAACAATTGCCAAATATGTTAAGACACAGGGCACTATACTAACTTCTGTTCGTGTTTGCTTCTTGCAAGACCACTCACTCATCCCACAGATGTGGCCCTACATCCTTTTTGACTGGGAAATTGAGTCTTTACAAACATTTAGAAAAAAACAAGAATCTAGCATTCAGTTGGTATTCAGGTCCTTGATTTCATTCCATAGTTGCCCCTTACTGATTTTTTGAAGCAGGAAGCAGGCAGATGAAAGATGACATCCCATTTCCAAGGTACCACAAGACAGTGAAATGAGCCTTTAGACAGTGGGAAATTATAACAGTGAACTTGTGAAGGAAGTAGCATAACTAACTCAATTTTTAAGGGTCCCTTGCCCATTCCTGCACATAGGCTAGTATAATTTCAGAACATTGAGATAATATGCAAAAACAGCAGTCAGGTAGTTTTAAAATGAACTCTGAGATTAAAGAGAAAGTATGTAAGCAACTCACTATGTTTTTTTTAAAGATTTACAGGAGCACTGTAACCTGACCAAGGACAAAGAATTTCCTAATCTCAGATCCTCATGGGTGCTCAGATGTGTGTGGTCATTGATCACGTCTTGATTACAACCTCTTTCTCTTTCCCCTCCCCTTAACAAAAAATGAGCCTAAAATACATACTGACTTAAGAAGCTGTGTTAGGACACTAGTCCACCATTTCATGGCTTGCTGAATAAATCTGCTTTTCCTTTCACCAACTCTCATCTCTTGTGTTTGGCTTTCAAGTGGCAAGCAGCCAAACCTGGGTTAGGTTACACTTAGATCCTCTTTTGCATCTCTTCAGAAACACTGAGGTGGCTGCTTGAACTGATTATAGGGTGAGAAGGGATGGAAAGTTCAGGGAGAGAAAGGAGCAAGTTTAAATTTTCTGAGACACAGAGGTGCTTCTTGTGCTTGAAAACCAGAGAAAAGGCATTGTGGCACATGGTCACAATTTAGAATTTAATTCTAAGACCAGTAGGATGCCAACCACTGTTGATGGGTGCTAAGTATGTGACACAGCTTTAAATCACCTGCCTGCCCTGTCTTTATCCCGTAAAAGCTCTTGGATTGTCAATGATCTTTTTTTTAAATGTAACATTCCAAATATCAGAGCAGTACTGCCAGGTTTTTTTCTGGGCATAGCAACACAGAATGTGATTCTCACCATCTTACATTTACAATGTTGAAATTGTGAGATAAATCTTTTCCTGTTTAACTTTTTGTAGTTTGCCATAGTAGATACTTAAGATAATTTTGGATTCTGATTCTTTTATGTTTTGAAACCCAGTTTCTCCCATCAGCTTCTTACTACCTGCTGATGTTTCTCATTGACATTTTAAATCATTGGTTACAAAAAAAAGTTGAATAAGATATTTTTAAGGAAAAATTCTAGAGATACCACTTTAAAGTTTCCAGTGTACTAACATTGATCAATAATTCAATAATTTTTTGGCAATGCCATTCAAAAAATTGAAAATTCATCAATTTATACTACAACAAAGTCACTTCCTTTCACCTCTTTTTCAAAGACATCATAAGGACAATTGATGGATTTTACCACATTGTATAATTATGTTAATTTATTTTAATACCCTTTTATGTCTTCTTTACTAAGATGTGAATCTAATAAACATTTTTTTAAAGTTTATGATTTAACTAATTCTGGGGGAGAAATGTACCATCTCAGGAACATCTTCAAAGGAAGCTTCCTTAAAACTGAGTTATTCCTTCTGATAGTCTAGAACTGAATGTTTGCTTATGACAGTCACAAAGGTAGGCTACTCAAATCTCTTCATGAGATCTTTCTGTAAGGAATCAGCCTGCAGGCTGAGACAAGTATTTCCCAGACACTGAGGTCATGTTCCTCAACCATTAACTAATCATCAGTAGGGTCTAGGACTTTACTGTTTTTGCTTAGCAAAAGACTGGGGAAATCTTTCTTTGAGTATTCCCTGTCATTATGCCCCAAATGTTCTCAGAGCTAGATTACATTCTGAAGCTCCTTTTATATAACCTTCTGTCTTTCCATCATTTCTTTAACAGGTGTCAACCCTGCACTGAGGCCTGAAGTTTCTCTCTGACTACTAACTGCTTGTCTTCATTTATCTTTCACATAAAATTCCTTATAAAAGTTATCTTTCACATCACATTCTATCCTGCCGTGTGCAAGATAGGAGAACTCAGACTGATACAGGTATCTTCTAAAACCTATCACAATTTAGACTACCATACCTCCCAGATATGCGTACTCAAATCATTTCTAGAAGGGTAAGCTTCTCCTATATTCAACTGTCTTTCAGACATTTACTCTCATTCTTTCCTCTTAATGTGACCAAGTATTTCAAATAATTCCCCCACACATTCCCTTTCTTCCAAGCCCTTCCACTGTGTCCTCTGGATTCCCTAAAAGGTGATGATACAATTTTCCTACATTGCAACTGCTTCTCAAATATTTGTATCATCTCTTTTAATGAAATGCAGCTGCTGCCAGATAGCACTGCTTTCTCTACTGGCACCTGAAGTGCTGGCTAATTTCTTTTACATAAATTGATAGGGCAATTATATATCTTGTTCACCATCTAAATTTAGATCACCAACTTTCTACCCCCTTGAAAAAATCCTACTTGCCTAATATTTGCAACAATCAGAGATACCCAACTTCTCTCTTCTTCCCTACAGACTTCCTCGTCTCACCATTTGGCTTCAATGAATAACCCTGCTGATTCAAAGAAACTTCAGTTTTTAAACTAGTTCACAGTTTTTCTTTCTCTGTGGACTCCCATAATTATCAGTGAAGCCATAGTTATGTGTCTCAGTCGATTTTGTATCGCTATAAGGGAATATCTGAGGCTGAGTAAATTCTAAAGAAGAAAGGGCTTATTTTGTTCATGATTCTGATGGCTATAAAGTTCCAGATTGGGAATCTGGATCTGGTGAGGGCCTCAGGCTTCATCTACTCATTGGAAAACATGAAGGGGAACTGGCTTGTACGGGGATCACATGGAGAGAAAGCAAGAGAGAGGGAAGAGCAAGATATCAGGCTTTATAAAAACCAGCTCTTGGCAGGAACGAATATAGTAGAACTCACTCAATACCCCCCATGGAAGGCATTACTCTACTCAGGAGGGATCCACCTCCATGACCCAGACAGCTCCCATTAAGCCTCACCTCCCACAGTAGATATAAAATTTGAACATGAGGTTTGGCAGAGATAAACCTTCAAACCACAGCAACATCGTTGTAATGATCTCACCGATACTCTGGTCTCAGGTTATTAACCTTTTTATCATTAATCATCAATGGCCTTCTCTCCTCCTCTTCCCAACACATCAATTCCAATGACACTTTTTACAATTTATTACAATCAAATTCTAAGTATTGTCAAATTATTGAATGTATGCTTTCTATTCTGGCACCATAATTCCCTGTCTTTCCTCTCTACTTACTCAAGTAACTCTGCTTAAATATTTTTGAACATATAATGACCTTCACATTATGTTATTGATTTATATCTATCAAGAAATGCCTATCTTCACTTTTCATATTATACAGGTTAATCTGTGATTCATCATTTTGACCACAACCAAATAACCAGGCAGACTGGATTTACTTTAAAATTATAATTCCATGTTTCAAACAAACACTCAACACAACTTGGCAATCCCAGTGTCATGTTTCTTAAGAAAGTTTACATTTCCTACCAGACTCTCCCAATTTCTACTCTCCATCTTTATATCAAATGATGATATTAATGTATATTTTGATTAGATTAAAATATATGACAGACACATCATTAGCTTTCCTTTCTTAATTAAAGTATGGACTTTGCCAGTCTTTACCTTTACGACCATCTGATATGGTTTGGCTCTGTATTCCCACCAAATCTCATGGTGATTTTTAATTCCCAGTGTTGGGGGAAGGACCTGGTGGGAGGTAACTGAATCATGGGGGTGGATTTCCCCCTTGCTGTTCTTATGACAGTGAGTGAATTTTCAGATCTGATGGTTTAAAAGTGTGAAGTACTTCTTCCTTCACTCTCTGTCTCTCCTGCTCTGCCACAGTACGATGTACTTTCTTCCACCTTGCCTTCTGCCCTGATTTTAAGTTTCCTGAGGTCTCTCAGCCATGCTTCCTGTATAGTCTGTGGAACTGTGAGTCAATTAAACCTCCTTTCTTCACATATTGCCCAGTATCAGGTAGTTCTGTATAGCAGTGTGAGAATGGACTAACACATCCTCCTTTCATATCTAAGGATGAATTTCTTCAATCAAAGACCACTTGCTCAATATACAGTCTTTATCTCATTCCCTCTTGCCTTTTGAAATATGTTTGCATCTTAATTTTTTTGTTTGTTTGTTTTTGCTTTTTGTTTTGAGATGTAGTCTTGCTCTGTTGCCCAGACTGGAGCGCAGTCATGCAATCTTGGCTCACTGCAACGTCTGCCTACGGGGTTCAAGAAATTCTCCAGCCTCAGTCTCCCGAGTAGCTGGGACTACAGGCATATGCCATCATGCCTGGATAATTTTGTATTTTTAGTAGAGATTGGGTTTCTCCTTATTAGTCAGGCTGGTCTCGAACTCTTGACCTCAGGTGATCCACTCGCTCCGGCCTCCAAAAATGCTGGGATTACAGGCGTGAGCCACCATGCACAGTTGAATCTTAAATTTATTAATATCTATTAGTCTCTCTATCCTTTAAAATATTTTAATCAGCACAGAAATGTATGTTAATGTCTACCACTCTAAAAGCAAAACAATGAAAGAAAATAATTATTTGGTAAACACTTGCTTCCAGTTACTATCCAAATTTTCTACTCTCCTTTAGTGTCAAAGTTTTCAAGAGTTTTACACATACTCTATACAAAATCCCACACCCCATTTACTTTTTGACAAGCTGCAGGGAAGCTTAGACTCCCACAAATAGAATGAAATAGCTCTTCATTTTACCAATGACTTCTAGGTTTTCAAGGTCAGGTAGTGAGGCAGGAATATTGGGTACATAAGCAAGTATGATGGCAGACCTATCTGGTTCTTCTAAATGAATGAAATGAAGTTCTTACTTTCCATACCCTAATATCATAGACACCAAATTGAGTGAGGTGACAGCTATAGTATTTCAAGATGAGTCTGGGCATTTTATCTGGCTAATCTCTTTAGGGATGTTACACAACCAAGCTCAATTCTATTATCTTCCCAAAGACGCTGTAAACTACATAATGTTTTAAAATAAATATCTTTTGGCTTAAACTAACTAGAGAAAATTTACTTGTGTTCAACTGAGAGCCCTTATTATCAAAGTTTTCAAGATGCTACACTCTTCCTGAGTGCTTTCTTGTAACTATAGTCATGTTTGGTCTCCTTCCAAATCTCTTTCTTCTCCCTCACCAGAACTATAAATGCTAGAACTCCTCATGATGTTTCTATGGTTTTCTTTTCCTATAGGAAAACCATTATTTTGTAGGTTATTTTGGCCTTTACTATGCCCTTATATTCGTTCTCCATATGGTCTGAACATTTAAATCAAACTTCTCTGAGCTCCAAGTTGATGTAACAGAATACTGTTTCAGAATTTCCCTGAAGCCCCAAATTTAAGAAAAATAGACAATAATTATCTCCGTATATCAGAGATATGCTAGATAACGTTCTGCAACCACATGTTTCATTATATAATGTCAGACTATTTAATAGATGCTATACTAATTACTATATTAGTATAGTATATATATAGTATTTACTAATATACTATATTTAATAGATTAAATACGATTAACTAGTATTTAATAGAATGATTCATTGAAAAAGGAAAGACTCAGTTATGAATTGCAGTCGCAAGAGAAGAATGTCAAAACTTCCCCTCTCTTCCATGATGAAAATGAAATAAAAGAAAATAATTTCTCCTTCTTCATAACAAGCATTTGTCAAAAGGAGAGGCTGACATGGCTGTCTGGGCTTTATGTTTGCTAAACTATGACATAATGAGGAATCATTGCCATCATAGTAGTAAGGAGCTCTTGAAAGCGGTGACTATGGATCCTGTTGAGTTTGGAGACATATGTGAACATAGAATTGGAGACTGCTTCTCTTAGAAGCTATTATTAAGGAAGGAAAAAGAGAAAACGTGAGGGCAAGACAGCAGGGCAAATACAGAGTTCAGAAGTTGGCAAGCTGGCTGTTCACTTTTTGGAGTAATGAGGTTGAGTTAATTTTTCATGAGTCACGTGGATGGGGCAACTTTAAACCATATTTAAAGAAACTTTCACGAGAAAATAGCTGTTGGGGCAAACAATAGAAATTTTTAATAAACAGAAACTTTAGGTTGAATGACAATAGTAGGAAGTGCAAAGTATATCACCGTCATCAAGAAAATACAGTTTATAAGATCCTATAGGCCATATCCTCCCATTCCCCTCCAACCCCACGAAAACTTCCCATATCTATCTTACGGAAAAAAAACAGACTTTGAGTGTCAGCTAGACAGAAGTTACTGATGATGACATTACAACAGCACAGGTCAATGTGGAACTTAGTTTCCTTTTTTTTTTCTAGTTGCCTCTTTCCTTGATCTAATCCTAGAGAATCCTGCAAAAATAGGGGGAAGTAATAAGGGAAGGAAAAAATCACCACATCCTCCTTCTCCGCTTTGAATGAAACCTGAGCTTGAGAAGAGTAGATGCTTTGAATGGAAGAGATAAAGCTTTTTTGACTTGGTAAACTTTTGTAACTAATTAATTGCATTTATTTTATTATTTATTAATTGTGAATCAAA
>NW_016829751.1:9116-36223 GCF_001698545.2 Rhinopithecus bieti | reverse complement strand
ATTTGTATTTATCATAATTTATAATTAGACTTGGTTAATTACAACAACATATTTTTGAAGTATATGATAAGAAATATACGTTATACTAATAATAGTATAAAAGATTGGCATGACCTAAAATGCTGAAGGAAAAAAAATGATCTAAGAACGGTGTATCTGGTGAAAATATTCTTCAAATATGAAGCAGAAATAAACCCTTTCTCAGATCAAACAAAAACTGAGGGATTTTATTAACACCAGACCTGTCTAGCAAGAAATGCTAAAGGGAGTCCTTCAATCTGAAAGAAAAGGACATTCATGAGCAATAAGAAATCATCTAAAGGTAAAAAACTCGGTACAGTAAGTACACAGAATATCATAGAATATTAAACCACTGTAATTGTGGTGTATAAACTACCCATATCTTAATTAGAAACACTAAAAGATGAATTATCAAAAATAATAGCTACAACAACTTTTCAAGATATAGACAGTACAAACAGATATAAACAGAAGCAACAAGAAGTTAAAAAGCAGGGGACAAAGTTAAAGTATAGAGTTTTTAGTCATTTTCTCTTTGCTTTGTTGTTTGTTTAAGTAATCAGTATTAAGTTGTCATCAGTTTAAAAAGATGGGTGTAAGATATGATTTGCAAGCCTCATGGTAATCTCAAATCTAAAAACATACAATGAATAGACAAAAAATCAAAAGCTAGAAATTAATATACCACCAAAGAAAATCACCTTAACTATAATGAAGATAAGAAGGAAGGAAAGAAGAGAAGATCAGAAAACAAATAACAAAATGACAGGAGTAAGTCCTTAATTATCAATAATTACACTGAATTTAAATGGACTAAATTCTCCAATCCAAAAACATAAAGTGGCTGAATGGACAAAAATGTGAGACCCAACAATCTAGTGTTTACAAGAAACACTACACCTATCAAGACAAATACAGACTGGATACATAAAGAGATGGAAAAAGATATTGCCTATAAATGGAAAGCAAAAAATAGCAGGAATAGCTATATTTATATCAGAAAAATACAGAAAACAGATTTTAAGAAAAAAAACTATAAAGGGAGACAAAGAAGGTCATTATATAATAATAAAGGGGTCAATTCATGGAGAGGATATAACTGTACATATGTATGCACTCAACATTGGAGCACCCAGATATACAAAGTAAATATTATCAGAGCTAAACAGAAAAATAGACTCCAATGCAATAATAGTTGGAGATTTCAACATCCCATTTGCAGCACTGGACAGATCATCCAGACATAACAGTAAGAGAGAAACATTGGACTTAATCTGCGCTATAGACCAAATGGTCATAATAGATATTTACAGAAAATTTCATCCAATGGTTGTGGAATACACATTCTTCTCCTCAGCACATGGGTAATTCTTAAATTTATACCATAAGTTAGGTCACAAAAAAGTCTTAAATTTTCAAAAAAGTGAAATAATATCAACGGTTACAGAATACACATTCTTCTCCTCAGCACACGAAATTCTCAAAGATATACCATATGTTAGGTCACAAAAGTCTTAAGCAGTTTAAAAAATGAAATAACATCAAGTATCTTCTCTGACCACAATGGACTGAAACTAGAAATCAATAATAAGAGGAATAGTGGAACCTCTACAAACACATGGAAATTAAACCATATGCTCCTGGATTACCACTAAGTCAATGAAGAAATTAAGAAGGAAATTGAAAAACTTTTTGAAACAAATGATAATGGAAGCAAAATATACCCAAAATATCCCAAATCCTAGGGGGTACAGTGAAAGCAATAGTAAAAGAGAAGTTTACAGTTATAAGCACATACATCAAAAAAGTAGACCAACTTTAAATAAACAACATAAAATTTATCTTCTAGAACAGCATGAGCAAACCAAACCAAAATTAGCAGATCACATAATAAATAAATAAATAAATAAATAAATAAATAAATAAATAAATAAATAAATAAATAAATAAAGATCAAAGCAGAAATAAGTAAAATTGAAACAAAGGACATGATACAAAAGATCAATCGAATAAAAAGTTGTTTTTTTTGAAAACATAATCAAAACTGACAAACCTTTAGCCTGACCAAATAAGAAAAAAGAGAGAAGATCCAAATAAATAAAATCAGAGATGGAAAAGGAGACATTACACCCAATACTGTAGAAATTCAAAGCGTCATCCGAGGCTACTATGAGCAACTATAAACCAACAAATTAGAAAATCTAGTAGAGATGGATACATTCCTAGGCATATGCAACCTACCAAGATGGAACCATGATGCTATCCAAAACCTGAACAGACCAGTAAAAAGTAATACAATCTAAGCCATTAAAAACAAGTCTCCCAGGAGAGTGATGTGCAGCACCTGATGGTTTCACTGCTGAATTTTAGTGAACATTTAAAGAAAAGCTAAAACCAATCCTACTCAAAACTATTCTGAAAAAGAGAGGCATGAAACTCATTCTATGAGGCCAGTATTACTCTGATACAAAAAACAGACAAAGACACATTAAAAAAAGAAAACTACCAGCCAATATCCCTGATGAACACTGATGTAAAAATTCTCCACAAAATACAAACAAACCAAATTCAACAATAATTTAAAAAGATCATTCATCATGACCAAACAGGACTTATCTCAGGGATGCAAGGATAGTTCAATATCCACAAATTAATCAGAGTGATACATAATGTCAACAAAATGAAAGACAAAAACCATACAATAATTTCAGTTGATGCAGAAAAAGCAGTTGATAAAATTCAAAACCACTTCATAATTAAAACCTTCAAAAAGTGGGGAATAGAAGAAACATAACTCAACATAATAATAGCCGTATATGACAGATCCATAGCTAGTACCATACTGAATGAAGAAAACTGAAAGCCTTTTCTCTAAGATCTGGAATATAACAAGAACACCCACTTTCACCACCTTTATCCAATATAGTACTGGAAGTCCTAGCTAGAGCAATCAGACAAGAGAATAAAATAAAGGACATCCAAACTGCAAAATATAAAGTCAAATTATCCTTGTTTGCAGATGATGTGATCTTATATCTGGAAAGTCCCAAAGACTCCACCAAAAATGAAACTTATGAGAACTGATAAATTCAGTAAAGTTGCAGGATACAAAATAAACGTAAGAAAACAATAGCATTTCTATGTACTAACAGCAAACAATCTGAAAAAGAAATAAAAAAGTAATCCCACTTTATATTTATGTATGAGTAGATTGAAGAGATCTGCGTTCCTTTCATTGCAGCACTATTCACAATAGCCAACATTTGGAAGCAACCTGTGTCCATCAATAGATGAATGGATAAAGAAAATGTGGTACATACACAACCAAGCACCATTCAGCTTTAAGAAAGAATGAGATCCTGTCATTTGCAACAACGTGGATAAAACTGAAGGTCATTACATTAGGTGAAATAAGCCTTGAACAGAAAAATAAACTTTACATGTTTTCACTTACTTGTGGGAGTCAAAAATTAAAACAATTGAACTCATGGTAATAGAGAGTAGAAGGATGGTTACCAGAACCTGGGAAGGATAGTGGGTTAGGCTGGGGGTGTAAGTGGGGATAGTTAATGGGTACAAAAACATAGTTAGATAGAATGAATAAGATCTAGTATTTCATAGTACAACAGGGTGACTGTAGTCAACAATCATTTTATAAAAGAGTATAATTGAAATGTTTATAACATGGAGAAAGAATAAATACTTGAAGTGATGAATATCCCATTTACTCTGGTGTGATTATTATGCATCGTATGCCTGTATCAAAATATATCACATACCCCATAAATATATGCATCTATTATGTACCAAGAAAAAATTCAAAATTAAAATTTTTGTTAAAAATAATTGTATAGTCTGGGCGTGGTGGCTCACACCTGTAATCCCGTCACTTTGGGTGGCCGAGGAGGGCGGCTCATGAAGTTGGGGGTTTGAGACCAGCCTGACCAACATGATGAAACACCGTCTCTACTAAAAATACAAAAATTAGCCGGGCATAGTGGTGTGTGCCT
Organism: Rhinopithecus bieti; assembly: GCF_001698545.2. Taxonomy (NCBI): domain Eukaryota; kingdom Metazoa; phylum Chordata; class Mammalia; order Primates; family Cercopithecidae; genus Rhinopithecus; species Rhinopithecus bieti. The sequence continues at coordinate 32,192 of NW_016829751.1, read as the reverse complement.
GTAATCCCAGCTATTCAGGAGGTTAAGGGAGGAGAATCACTTGAACCTGGGAGGCAGAGGCTGCAGTGAGCAGAGATCACACCACTGCACTTCAGGCTGGGCAACAGAGCAAGACTGTCTCAAAAATAATAATAATAATTGTATCAAACATATACTTTCAGTATAAAATGTATACACTATTATACTATGTATACATAGAATATGTACTATAGGTATAAAATATATGATACATAAATTATACTGTAAAATTACACCATTTTATATCTGAAAATGAATTGAATACTGTGGGATATGCCAAGATGCTCTGAGATCATGGGGCAGCAAATATTTTCTTTTCTTTTGAGAAGAAGTCTCGTGCTGTTTCCCAGGCTGCAGTGCAGTGGCGCCAGCTCGGCTCACTGCAAGCTCTGCCTCCCGGTTCACGCCGTTCTCCTGCCTCAGCCTCCCGAGTAGCTGGGACTACAGGCGCCACCACGCCGGGCTAATTTTTTTTTTTTTTGTATTTTTAGTAGAGACCGGGTTTCACCATGTTAGCCTGGATGGTCTCTATCTCCTGACCTCGTGATCCACCCACCTAGGCCTCCCAAAGTGCTGGGATTACAGGCGTGAGCCACTGTGCTCGGCGGAGATTTTTAACTGAAAATATTTATGTCAAATTATTACCCAAGTATGCTCTGCCTTCACAGCTAAGTAAGCTTTTTATAATCCTCTGTTAATTTGCAACTTTAAACCCACCACTAATTGTTATTCCTTTCTATTGCAAAAAAAAAGTCACTTCCTTGTTAAAGAGTGAAGGTGACATGAACACTGCTGTCCAGCTATGCCCTTGTGGTTCTAGAAATTTTAACAGTCATCTGAAAGCACAGGTCTGTCTCTAAGTCATGAGGTTTAAACACATAGCTCACTTAAAAAAAAAAAAATTAAAATTAAGAAAAAGATAGCTATAGGACGAAATAAATCTGAGAGTGAGAAAAGTTGTCACTCTCTGAAGTTAACTTTAAGTTGTTTTATAATTATTTTGTTATCTATTGCTTAGTAAGAAACTACCTCAATTCTTAGTGGCTTAAAACAATCACTTTGATTTTTCTTCATAATTTTAATGGTAAAGAAATGCAGAATAACTCATCTAAGGCAGTTTGACTTAAGCAGCGTCAGCTAGAGTGATTAGAATTGGAGAATCTATGGCCGGGCGCGGTGGCTCATGCCTGTAATCTCAGCACTTCAGGCGGCTGAGGCCGGCGGATCACGAGGTCAGGAGATCGAGACCACCCTGACTAACACGATAAAACCCTGTTCCTACTAAAAATACAAAAAATTAGCCAGGCGTGATGGTGGGCACCGGCAGTCCCAGCTACTTGGGAGGCAGAGGCAGGAGAACGGGGTGAATCTGGGAGGCGCAGGTTGCAGTGAGCTGAGATCCCGCCACTGCACTCCAGCCTGGGCGATAGTGCGGGACTCCATCTCAAACAAACAAAACAAAACAAAACAAAACAAAAATGAAATAGAGAATCTATATTGAAAGTGCACTGCTTCATCACCACATCTGAATATTTAGCCTCCTTTGCCTCTCTAGTTCTCCGGAAGACATCTTATCCTCCAGAGAATCTACAAGGCCTGATCATCTCTTATCACAGTCCAGAGGTCCCAGAGCAGTTGTATGTCTTACCAGATGACTGGCTTCTAAGAGCAAGTGTTCCAAAAAACAGAAAGTGGAAGCTGTCAAACCTTTATGACTCATACTTGAAAACTGGTGCAATGTTACCGTGTAACTTACTTTGTGAAAACAGCAGAAAGCTTTACAGAGACCGAGGGGTAGAGAGTTAGGCCCCAATGCTCAAAGGGACAAATATCAACAATTTATGGCAATCATCAGTCTCCCACAGTAAGAGAATTCTCATGCTAGGCTTTCATAAAATGATTCTAAATGATATCTGATGAATTGTAGGAAGATGATGTTTTCAGTCTCCTCTTCCAATTGTTAACATGAAGAATGGTCTGTATCAAAAGCTTCCAAAGCTCATAATGACAAAGTCTATGCCAAAGCTATGTCGAGGCTACGAAAAAGTTGCCTCTACAGTTATAATCTATAACTCACGAGAGTTCTTGACAGAAACATCTGCCTAGACCTTCCTCTTACTTAACTATTTCAGGATTTGCACTATAGAAGTAATGTAGTTATTGCTACATTTGCAATAGTGCCATTGGAACATGTCACATTTACCTAGCAGTGGCTATTAAAGACATTCCAGAAGTTGATATTTAAGAATCAGTTTGGTTGAGGAGAGGGCAATAGTTGGAAATTCGCTATGCAAAATGTTGCTAGGTTGATACGTATCTCATATAAAAGTGTATACTGCATTGCTAAATGGATAGAATTAACCTAATGTTTATCAACAGATGATTAGATTACAAAATGTGGTATATGTACAAAATGAAATACTATTCAGCAATAAAAATGAATAGAGTCATGTTACATGCAGCAACATGGACGAAACTGGAACTAACTGCCTTAAGTCAAACATGCCAGACATAGGAAGACAAACGCCACAGGTTCTCATTTATAAGTGGGAGGTAAATAATGTGACACATCGACATAGAGTATGGAATGATGGACACTTAGGCTTGGAAGGGTGCAGGGGTGGTAAGGAGGGATGGGGAGAAATTACGTAATGGATACAATGTACAGTATTCAGGTGAAGGATACACCCAAAACTTTGACTTGACCACTATGTATGTAACAAAACTGGACTTGTACCCCATAAACTTATATAAATGAAAAATGAAATAATTAGGGAGCAATTACAGAAAAATACTACTTGCCCCTTTTTTTCTTAAATATCCACAGAATTTTTTTTTTTTTTTTTTCACTTCTGCTGCCCAGGCTGGAGTGCAGTGGCATGATCTTGGCTCACTGCAACTTCCACCTCCCAGGTTCAAGAAATTCTCATGCTTCAGCCTCCTGAGTAGCTGGGATTACAGGCATATACCACCACACCCAGCTAATTTTTGCATTTTTAGTAGACACAGTTTTACTACGTTGGACAGCCTGGTCTTGAACTCCTGACCGAGATCATGCCACTGCACTCCAGCCTGGGTGACAGAGTGAGGCTCTGTCTGAAAAAAGAATATATATATATATATATATCTCCACAGGGCACTGCTGTGGTACCTATCATCCACAATATCTTGGTGCTTGGCTGGGCTAAGTGGCTCACATCTATAATTTCAGCATTTTGGGAGGCTGAGGTGGAGGATTTCTTGAGGCTAAAGTTCAAGACCAGCCTTGACAATATAGTGAAACCTCAAAATATAAAAAAATTAGCTGGGTGTGGTGGAACATGCCTGTATTCTCAGCTACTCAGGAGGCTGGCTATCTTCTTAAATTCTCCAGTTGTGAATAATTGACCTGCAGATATTTTAATTATAAGTGCTTCCATTTCTATAAAATGATGATTGTTTAGGTTGCTAATGCAAATTAAGCAGTTGCTTATAAAATGAAGATAAAGAGAATGACTATTTCGAGTGTTTTACGATTTTTTTAGATGTGAAAAAGGAAGATGATATGATAAATAGACTCACATTGTATTTGGATGTGAATTTTAAACAAAGCTAATTTTATACATAACAGTTGTTCCAGAAAGATTCTATTTACAGAATTTCTGTGGTTAGCAAGAAACTCTCTCTCCTTTATAAGCTTACCCAATAAAAAGATGCAGTTGCAGTCATACTTAACCAACTATTATTATCAGTAATACATACTGTGTTATATTTGTACAATAAATAAAAACTATTCCTTTTGAATTTTAATTTTAAGAAGGGTAAAGTGGATAGTCGTTACTAAGTGAGGACTGATAGAAATCAATAAATTTGAATTTCCAAAGGTGTATGTCAATTGAAACCTTAGTGAGAACAGAGAAAACCTTTGAAACGAGGTAGGATTGATAGTAAAATTGCTTTGCTCGGTGTTCTGCTATGTCCTATTTACTTGAGATAAGCCTTCCAGGACACAGGTTAAGAATAGAGATGGGTTGCCTGGTTGCAAAGAAGAATAAGAAAAAACAGCAACAACATCTAAAATATAAGACTGCTGATATCACAGTAAGTTTGCGTACAGCAGTGGTTTGAAAGGAGGGAGAAGAATCTGTAAGTCAGGCTTTCTGTGAGTATTTGGAACACTCTTCAGACTTTATATTATCTTCTAGAAGATATTGCACAGATTAGGTCATAGCCATATCATTCACATCCATCCCTTTGGGGGAAAAAAGTGTTCTATCATCACAGAAGTGTGTTTGTGGGGAGAAGAATCTTTAACGGATGAAAGCAGATTACTTTTAGATTTTTGATTTGTCCATGAAGAACTCTAATCAGGGCACTGGTGCTGCAAAATCGAGACTCTCACATAAGTCACTTCAATACCATCCTCACTTACCCTGGGAATGGCTATAACATTACTCAATAAATCATTTCTACTAAGAAGCAAAACACTTAGAAGGCTATTACAGTAGGTTCAGGTATTCAGTGGCAAGGAAAAGATCAACAAGACTATGTAAACTGTATTTATAAAATATGATTCATACCCCCAGATCCCCTAAATTCCAAACTTTACACATTGTGAAATACAGTTAGTGTTTTTTGTTTGTTTGTTTTTTTAACTGCAAATAGGAGCATAGCTACTCACCAGGAGGTGCCAGGTCTGCAGTTTCAAAAACTCACCAAAGATAGGACACAGCATTTTAATGTCAAGGGGATTTAGAGGGAGATTTTTGATGAGAGAGAAGTCACCCTACTCAAGGTCTCTTTGTGGGAGACGGCCTTAGTAAATAGCAATGAAAAAGCACCACCTCTCAACGGACGTTAGGTCACTGATCTGGCACGAATCATTCAACCGAGATTTCCAAAGTCTCTGCTACCCTGGGGTTGTAGGACTTCATGGTGAATAGGAAATGAAATAAGGTTCATATCTGTTTCTTCCTGTAATGCCGTATAGACCTTTCTTCCAGGAGTTTTAAGCAATATTTGCTGGGAGCTATGAAAGCAAAGCAGAAACTGCTGCTGCTCATATAATTGTTTTCTTCATGAATAAAGACATTTTCTTTCCTGAGGTTGTCAATTCTATATCTTTCAAAAGCACAGTAATGACATAGAGAATAATAAAATAGTTTTTCCTGATGAAGGAAATGAAAAGCAAATAACAACTAATAAAACGGGGAAACAGCAGTGTTTCATTACATTTCTTACTTTTGTATGAGTCTTTTAAGTTTTACATGTGGTATCACTTAATTCGATTAAATAACTTAGCCAAGCTGAGATACAGCCTCTAGCATCTTAACAGTTATACACCAATCAGATTCAGAACATCAAGAGTAGCCCAGGATGGTTGTCAATCTTGGGCACGTGGAGAGATTGATCATTTTGGGTACACAAAATCCCATGGAGTCACTAGTAAAGCTTAGAGATTTAGGTGTATTAAAAGTATATTGGGTCAGCTTTATACACCATTTGGCTTAACAAAGTCTAAAGATGGGGGTGGGAGGTGGGGAGAACAGATGTTTCACAATAAAACCTCTCAGAAGTCTTCTCCTTCTTTCAAGTTATCCTAGATTTAAAGAGCATAAGTCATGCTATATGAGTTCATGGGTTTCATCTCTGAAACCTTAGCATGAATATCTTTTAATAAACATTTATCTAGCACATTTGAGCAATTGCAGTTAACAACCAGAGAAAAGAAAATTTGCCAAAAAATAGAAAGTTGGACTGGATAATTTATAACAAATTATAACTTGACTATTCCTAATATAGGAATTTCTAATTGAATGATGGTGTCTTTTTCATTTACACTCCACCAAAGTCCTTTTCACTCATGAGTCAGTGGTCTAGCACCTCCATATTTCACTTTTTACATGGGATGCAATAACCTCAATAAAATGATCATATTTTAGTCTACTAAAAAAGTCAAGTTTAGATAAATGAAGTAAATATACCAAATCCTAATATATCCCCAATAAGGGATTATATTAGTTCTAGTATTTAAAAAGCAGATTAGTGGTGTTCTGAATTCAACTCATGTCTCCAATTCAACTAATGTTTAAATTCAGTTGGTGACTCAGATTTAACACGTTAATATATTTAATTGTCAAACGATTGTGGATCTTTTATAAGAGACATGAGAACATTGTCATGGTGATGGTTATTTTATAGAACAACGAAAGCTGGGAAAATAGGAATTTTGGCTACTTTCCCAAAGTACTCCAAAATAGGATGAAAAAGCTGTAGGTGGTTTCACTTCTTTAACAACTGCAGGATTTCCCTTTAAAGGATTTTCACCTTCAGAAATAGAATTAAATGTCTAATCTCTGAATATAAATAGGATGCAGCTTGATATCACAAGTCATTTCTAACTTTACACAAAAACATAGTGGGATATAATACAAAACAGATGATGTTAGGAATGAAGGGCTGATATAACTATAAATATAATATTTATATCATAACATTAATGAGAATTGATCATAAGTGGACTGTCCTAAATAGCTTTCAAGGATCTAGATCATAAGTGATGTAATCTCCTGGTTTTGTAGGGATATGCTCCTTAGCTAGAAGTGAGTGATCAGAACATCTACTAGAACATTCTCTGCATTAACACCTCTCATGGTTCCCATTCTTCTCTGGTACGCAATTGGCAGAAAACAGTTTGCTTCATAGAAATAGGCATAGCCAGGTGGTTTGACTCCTTTAAAAATATAGAGTGAGGGATTCCATCAGCCTACAATAAAAAACTTAAGATAGGTCCTGTTATGCATAAATCCAACTGGCAGAAGTTTACTTTCTAGTTTGCCTGTGTGGATTGATTTTACATAAAGTTTGCTATAATTCTAAGTGGTAATAGCTACTCCAGAGGTGAAGAGGAAGAGAAGTTCAAGATTAGTTCCTGGAAGAAAAAAAGACTGAAGAGGTAATAGGCCTCTGAACACCACACAAATCAACAGAATGGAAAAGGGCCCAAGGGGAGAGTTACCTCCATGCAATTGTTTGCAGAGTGATTATCAAACCCCCTGGCATCTGGAGCCTGGAATGATTACTGAATTTCTTAGAATTCAACACAGAACTGAACTGAAATTTGCAGGTTGATTTACTGAGGAAGTTCCCTGAAATCCTTACCAACTTAAGTTGTGGGAGCTTCAGACAAAGCTCCTTGTCCCTTCTCTTATCTCCTTATTTAGAATTTTCTTTCAGTTCCTTACTTTTCAATGTAGTATGTAGATGCCTCAACGTCCTGGAAAAAATACTTCTTTTTTTATTATTATACTTTAAGTTCTGAGATACATATGCAGAATGTGCATGTTTGTTATGTAGGTATAGATGTGCCGTAGTGGCTTGCTGCACCCATCAACCAGTCATCTACATTAGGTATTTCTCCTAATGCTATCTCCCCCCTTGCCCTGAACCTGCCAACAGGACAAGGTGTGTGATGTTTCTCTCCCTCTGTCCATGTATTCTCATTTTCAACTCCCACTTATGAGTGAGAACATGCAGTGTTTGGTTTCCTGTTCTTGCATTAGTTTGTTGAGAATGATGGTTTCCAGTTTCATCCATGTCCCTGCAAAGGACATGAAATCATCCCTTTTTATTGCTGCATAGTATTCCATATTGTATATGTGCCACATTTTCTTTATCCAGTCTATCACTGATGGGCATTTTGGTTGGTTCCAACTCTTTGTTATGGGGAATAGTGTTGCAATAAACGTATGTGTGCATATGTCTTTATAGTAAAATGATTTATAATCCTTTGGGTATATACCTAGTAATGAGATTCCTGGGTCAAATGTTATTTCTGGTTCCAGATCCCTGAGGAACCACCACACTGTCTCCCACAATGGTTGAACTAATTTACACTCCCACCAATGGGGTAAAAGCATTCCTATTTCTCCACATCCTCTCCAGTATCTGTTGTTTCCTGACTTTTTAATGATTGCCATTCTAACTGGAATGAGACGGGATCTCATTATGGTTTTGATTTGCATTTCTCTAATGACCAGTGATGATGAGCTTTTTTTCATGTTTGTTGGCTGCATAAATGTATTCTTTTGAGAAGTGTCTCTTCATATCCTTCACCTACTTTTTGATGTGGTTGCTTGTTTTTCTCTTGTAAATTTATTTAAGTTCTTTGTAGATTCTGGATATTAGCCCTTTGTCAGATGGATAGATGGCAAAAATTTTCTCCCATTCTGTAGGTTGCCTGTTCCCTCTGATGATAGTTTCTTTTACTGTGCAGAAGCTTTGAAGTTTAAATAGATCCCATTTGCCAATTGTGGCTTTTGTTGCCATTGCTTTTGGTGTTNTTAATCCATCTTGAGTTAATTTTGCATAAGGTGTAAGGAAGGGGTCCAGTTCCAGCTTTCTGCATAAGGCTAGCCAGTTTTCCCACACCATTTATTAAATAGGGAATCCTTTCCCCATTGCTTGTTTTTGTCAGGTTTGTGAAAGATCAGATGGTTGTAGATGTGTGGTGTTATTTCTGAAGCCTCTGTTCTGTTCCATTTGTCTATATCTTTGTTTTGGCACCAGTACCATGCTGTTTTGGTTACTGTGGCTGTGTAGTACAGTTTAAAGTCAGGTTGTGTGATGCCTCCATCTTTGTTCTTTTTGCTTAGGATTGTCTTGGCTATATGTGCTCTTTTTTGGTTCCATTTGAAATTTGAAGTAATTTAGTTTTAATTCTGTAAAGAAAGTCAATAGCAGTTTGATGGGCATAGCATTGAATCTATAAATTACTTTGGGCCATATAGCCATTTTCACAATATTGATTCTTGCTATCCATGAGAATGGAATGTTTTCCTATTTGTTTGTGTTTTCTCTTATTTCCTTAAGCAGTGGTTTATAATTCTCTTTGAAGAGGTCCTTCACATCCCTTGTTAGTTGTATTACTAGGTATTTTATTTTCTTTGTAGCAATTGTGGTTTGTCTATTATTGGTGTATAGGAATGCTCATGATTTTTGCACATTGATTTTGTATCCTGAGACTTTGCTGAAGTTGCTTATCAGTTTATAGGAAGATTTTGGACTAAGGCAATGTGGTTTTCTAAATATTCCATGATGTCATCTGCAAACAGAGACAATTTAACTTGATATGTCAAATATCAAGATATGTTCCATCAATACCTAGTTCATTGAGAGTTTATAGCATGAAGGGGTGTTGAATTTTATTGAAGGTCTTTTTTGCATCTATTGAGATAATCATTTGGTTTTTGCCAATGGTTTTGTTTATGTGATGGATTATGTTTATGATTTGCATGTGTTGAACCAGCCTTGCATCCCAGGGATGAAGCTGACTTGATCATGGTGGATAAGCTTTTTGATGTGCTGTTAGATTTGATTTGCCAGTATTTTATTGAGGATTTTCGCATAGATATTCATCAGGGATGTTGGCCTGAAGTTTTATTTTTTTGCTGTGTCTCTGTCAGGTTTTGGTATCAGGATGATGCTGGCCTCACAAAATGAGTTAGGGAGGAGTCCCTCTTTTTCTATTGTTTGGAATAGTTTGAGAAGGAGTGGTAACAGCTCCTCTTTGTACCTCCTATAGAATTTGGCTGTGAATCCATCTGATCCTGGTTATTTTTTGATTGGTAGGCTATTAATTACTGCCTCAATTTCAGAACTTGTTATTGTTCTATTCAGGGATTCGCCTTCTCCCTGGTTTAGTCTTGGGAGGGTGTATGTGTCCAGGAATTTATCCATTTCTTCTAGCTTTTCCAGTTTATTTGTGTAGTGGTGTTCATAGTATTCTCTGATGGTAGTTTGTATTTCTGTGGGATCGGTGGAGATATCTCCTTTATCATTTTCTATGGTGTCTATTTGAGTCTTCTTTCTTTTCTTCTTTATTAGTTTGGCTAGTGGTCTATTTTGTTAATCTTTTCAAAAAAACAGCTTGTGGATTCATTGATTTTTTTAAGAGTTTTTCGTGTCTCTATCTCCTTCAATTCTGATCTGATCATAGTTATTTCTTGCCTTCTGCTAGCTTTTGAATGTGTTTACTCTTGCTTCTCTAGTTCTTTTATTTGTGATGTTGGGGTGCTTATTTTAGATCTTTCTGGCTTTCTCCTGTGGGTATTCAGTGCTATCAATTTCTGTACAAACCATCGACACTATGAAGAAACTGCATCAACTAATGGACAAAATAAACAGCTAGCATCATAATGAAAGGATCAAATTCACACATAACAATATTAACCTTAAATGTAAATGGGCTAAAGGCCCCAATTAAAAGACACAGACTGGCAAATTGGATAAAGAGTCAAGACCCGTCTGTGTGCTTTATTCAGGAGACCCATCTCACATGCAAAGATACACATAGGCTCAAAATAAAGGGATAGAGGAATATTTACCAAGCAAATGGAAAGCAAATAAATAAATAAATAAATAAATAAAAGCAAGGGTTATATTTCTAGTCCATGATAAAACAGACTTTAAAACAACAAAGATCAAAAAAGACAGAGGAGGGCATTACATAATGCTAAAGGGATCAATGCAATGAGAAGAGCTAACTATCCTAAATACATATGCACCCAATACAGGAGCACCCAGATTCATAAAGCAAGTTATTTGAGACCTACCAAGAGATTTAGACTCCCACCCAATAATAGTGGGAGACTTTAACACCCACTGGCAATATTAGACAGATCAACGAGACAGAAAATTAGCAAGGATATTCAGGACCTGAACTCAGCTCTGAACCAGGCGGACCTAATAGACATCCACAGAACTCTCCACCCCAAATCAACAGAATATGCATTCTTCTTAGCATCACATCACACTTATTCTAAAGCTGATCACATAATTGAAAATAAAACACTTCTCAGCAAATGCCAAAAAAAACAAAAAAGGAAATCATAACAGTCTCTCAGATCACAGTACAATCAAATTAGAACCCAGGATTAAGAAACTCACTCAAAACCACACAACTACATGGAAACTGAGCAACCTGTTCCTAAATGACTACTGGGTAAACAACAAAATTAAGGCAGAAATAAATAAGTTCTTCGAAAACAATGAGAACAAAGACACAACGTACCAGAATCTCTGGGACACAGCTAAAGCAGTGTTTAGAGGGAGAAATTACTCCTTGAATAGTTTAAGATCTCATTGTGGTTCCTAGAGATAGTAGAATATTTTTGTTTGTTTATTTGTGTTTTGAGACAGAGTCTGGCTCTGTCACCCAGGCTAGAGTGCAGTGGCACCATCTCAGCTCACTTCACCTCCTGGGTTCAAGTGATTCTCCTGTCTCAGTCTCCCAAGTAGTGAGAATTACAGGCATATGCTACCATGCCAGGCTAATTTTCTATTTTAGTAGAGAGGGGTTTCACCATGTTGGCCAGGCTGGTCTCAAACTCCTGACCTCGGGTGATCCACCCCCCTCAACCTCCCAAAGTGCTGGGATTACAGGAGTGAGCCACTCCATCCAGCCAGAAAAACTCTGGAAGAAGACATGATTTCAGAATTTTAGATACAGGGGACTATTTTGAAGACCACCAGTCAGGATTAATCCTGGGAGTTCTCTTTGAATTGCCCTATAAGGAGGTAGTTGGGAAATATGGCTTTCTCACTTCCAGCAGGAGAGTCTGAAACTTCCCACATTACCTAAGGCTTTCCTTTTTCCTCAATAAGAGGAGGCACATTCAATGCCCCATTTGTTCAGGGGCCTTCAAGTTCTCCAGAAGCAAGACCACTGGTTTCTATATTTAATCCCGTAAACCTCTGGAAGCAAATATCAGGTTACCTGGCTACTGGACTCAAATTGTGTCTGTGACTCCCAAACCCTTGCATGATGTGTTTCACTGTTAGTCTACAAAAAGCAGAGAAAGTGGGAGGTAGAGCAGCATCTTCTACTGGGATCCATCTCTATGATAGATTCAGCAAGCCTAAGTATGCCTTTTCATGGGATGCCAAGAAAAGAAGAACCCCTATATCTTTTTAGGTCTTTCTGACTCTGAGCCCAGAATATACTAAGTAGTGGCCTGAGTATCAAATTTAAAAAGATACTCACTAGTTCAAATTCTGAGAGTCTGCCTTGGTTTCTTTTAAAAGGATTCATAAAACAGAAGAATAAAAGGATTATAATATAAATGCTAAACCATACAAAACTATTCAAAATTAGGAGGCCTACTTGACCCAATAATTCCTCTTCTGAAATTGACCTTATTAGGAAGAAATAGATTTATGTACAAGAAAAAGAGAGAGGCTGACTACGATTTTCACAAAATACAAACTGGAAAAGATCACTTTTAAAATAAAATGAATTAGAAATATCTAATTTATACCATTATTTTCGCTTCAGCCATATAACAAACTGATTACTGAAGATAAAGGGCTGGGTAATTATGATAATAGAATAAAGAATATCTGATATATATATGTATGTGTATGTATATGTTTGTATTTATATGTACATATATAGAACATTATATTAATAAAAAGCAAAATACAAATTTATGTATCTACTAAATATTTTATGAAATATCTATTTAATGAAAGTGTGAAAACAGTGTAAATACACCAAAGTGTTAACAACGGCATTTCTGAAATTGTTATATATAACTCTTTTGTATTTTTATTTTCTTAAAAACACATAGTCTTGCTCTGCCACTAAGGCTGGAGTAGTCATGATCATAGTTCACTGCAACCACAAACTCCTGGGCTCAAGCAATCCTCCCACCTCAGCCTCATGAGTAAATAGGACTACAGAAGTGGGCCACCATGCTTGGCTAATTTTTAGATATTTTATACAGATGAGATCTCACTGTGTTGCCCAATCTGGTCTTGAACTCCTGGCCTCAAGCAATATTCCAGCCTTGACTTCCAAATGTGCTGGGATTACATGCGTGAGCCACTGTGACTGGCCCACTATGTATAGCTATTAACTCTGATTTCTTTTCCCCCCCAAATTTCTGGTAACAACATTCTTTCCTTTCTAACTAAAAATTTAATTGAAAAAAGTTTTAAATAGAAAAAACTTATATGCTTTGTTGTATTACTTATTTACCTCCACCTCTGTGGGTGGCTTATTTGAGTATGATACTGAGAGAATAGCCTAATAGCTAAGCATATTTTCTTTTTACCTTGCAGCCTAGATTCAGATTCCATCTCTGCTTGATATTAGCCATGTAACCTTGTGAAAATTAAATTGATTTCACAGTGTCTTCATATACTTATTTGTGAAAGAGAAAAAGGTATCTAAATATTAAACATGTAGCCTTGGAAAAGTTAATTGACCACGGACTTCTCAATTGAAAATAATGCAAATAAAAATATCTAAATTGTTGAGTTCTAGAAAATGATTAAGTGAGTTAATATGAATAAAGCAATTAGCTTCTGGCACATAGTAAACTCTCAGTTTCTGCTTTTATTTTGAGACAGGCAGGTTGTTCAGGCCGTTATGCAGTGACACAAACATGGTTCACTGCAGCTTCCACCTCTAGGACTCACGCCATCCATGCACCCCAGCCTCCTGAGTAGCTAGGACTACAAACTCACAGCACCACACTTGGGTAATTTTTGCATTTTTTTGTAGAGATGGGAGTCTCACCATGTTGCCCAGGCTGGTCTCGAACTCATAAGCTCAAGTAATCCTCCTGCCTTGGCCTACCAAAGTGCTGTGATTTCAGGAATGAGTCACCACACCTAGACCCCCAGTACATGTTAACTCTCACTTTTGCTGTCAAATTTTAGAATATATATTTACCTACGTCATGCGTAATATTTAGATACAAATAACTTCATCACACAAGAATATTTAGATAATGACAATAATTCAAATGATTTTATGCTAAAATTTGGTACTATAACTTTCTTCTTCAGTTTTAACTGCCAGAAGTTAGTTTTTATACCAAGTTTTCACCTACAGTGCTGTGTCACAGTGTAGCACCAAAAAAGGGTTACTATGATTTCAAAGTATATTTTCTTGCCTGTGCATGATAGCATCTAAAATCACGAAAAATATTTTCTTAATACTTACAGAAATATAAAATCTTCTACAACATTGATAGGAGCAATCTACTTTCATACAAAAATGAGTCTTGAACATATAGAACCTTGTATTAGTCTGTTTTCACACTACTATAAAGAACTACCTGAGACTGGGTCATTTATAAAGAATAGAGGTTTAATTGACTCGTAGTTTTGCATGGCTGAGAGGCCTCAGGAAACTTACAATCATGGCAGAAGGTGAGGGGGAAGCAAGATATGTCTTATATGATGGCAGGAGAGAAAGAGAGAGAGAGAGAGAGAGAGGAAGCGACACACTTTTACACCATCAGATCTTGTTAGAACTCACAAGAACAGCATGGGGAAAATTGCTCCCATGATCCAATCACGTCCCACCAGGTCCCTCCCTCAACATGTGGAGACTGTAATTCGAGATGAGATTTGGGTGGAGACACAGAGCCAAATCATATCAAACCTCATTAAATATTTGTAGAATGAATGGGAACAAGATTTCTTATTTGCTCTTCACACCAACGTTGCAAGATAAATATTTCAAATTAATGTAATGGGGAAAATGAAAGGGTAGCATGATTTCACAAATTCCAACTGCACCTTTGTGGACACCCTGCGTGGCTCACTTTGAACTTCCTGCCCTGCTCTAGCCATGTTGTGGGCACAAGACCTAGAAAAATCAATCCATTTCTCCTCTGGGAATTTTAATTTTAAGAGAAGTTAATATCCAGAAAGAGGTGTATGGAATTCAACAATAATGGTGACTTCAAACCACTATCAATGTGGAGAGCAGCTGTTGCTACCTCTGCACACCTGGATATAATTCAAGGACAAAAAGGCATTCACACTGTGTTGCAGGAAGTCAGGGACCCTGAATAGAGGGACCGGCTGAAGCTGCGGCAGAAGAACATAAATTATGAAGATTTCACGGACACTTACCACTTCCCCAATCAATACCCTTGTGGTTTCCTATGCCTGTCTTTACTTTAATCTCTTAATCCCGTCATCTTCTTCCTAAACTGAGGAGGATGAATGTCGCCTCAGGACCCTGTGATGATTGTGTCAACTGCACAAATTGTTTGTAGAGCATATGCATTTGAACAATATGAAATCTGGGCATCTTAAAAAAAGGAACAGAATAACAGCGATGTTCAGGGAACAAGGGAGGTAACTTTGAACTTGCCCCGGTGACCCAGATGGAACAGAGCCATAATTCTCCTCTTTCAAAAGCAAATAGGAGAAATATCGCTGAATTCTTTTTCTCAGCAAGGAATATCCCCGAGAAAGAGAATGTACCCTGAGGATAGGCCTAGGAACTGCCCCCTCAAGGCGTGCTGTCTTTTATGGTGGAAGCCCAAGGGATGAAATAAGCCCTGGTCTCCTGTAGCGCTCCCAGGCTTATTAGGAGGAGGAAAATTCCCGCCTAATAAATTTTGGTCAGGCAGGTTGTCTGCTCTCAAATCTTGTTTCCTGATAAGATGTTATCAAGGACAATGCGTGCCCGGAAACTTCTTTAGCAATTTTAATTCTGCTTCATCCGGTGGTCCTATGATCTCGCCCTGCCTCCATTTGCCTTGTGATATTTGATTACCTTGCGAGGTATGTGATCTCTGTGACCCACATCCTATTCATGCACTCCCTCCCCTTTTGAAAATCGCTAATAAAAAACTTGCTGGTTTTACAGCTCCGGGAACATCACGGATCCTGCGGACATGTGATGACTCCCCCCAACACCCAGCTTTAAATTTCTCTCTCTTGTGCTCTTTCCCTTTATTTCTCAAACCAGCCGAGACACTTAGGAAATAGAAAAGAACCCACGTTAAACATCGGGAGTGGGTTCTCCTGATAACACTGCACTTTACTTATTCTATCTTCTTGAACAGATAATCTGCAAGTCTTGATTACTATGACTGAAGTTATCTAGTCTATTATTTCTTTCTGTGTAACATGGAGAATATTTCTATAATAGAATTTTAATGCTATGGGTGGGAAGAGAGTATTCCTGAGTCTTCCTAGAGACTCAGATATTGTCAATCCATATTGCCTACACATGACTTTAATGTGCAGGTAAAGTTTCTGTAGAGGATCATTTTGTTCTCTCAATAAACCATGAAAAGAATGAATTTTATGAGATCAGGCATCCCCTGCGCTTGGCCAAACTTCTAATAAAGACCAAGGTCGCTAATTCAAAATGTAATATTGGTTTCTTATTCTTTTCTTTAAAATAACTTTTATAAAACTAAGTTGTCTTGTAAAAGTCTGAATGTAAAGCACTTTTAAAAGAATTTCAGAAGTGTGTTTTCATCAGGAGAAAGTATTTATCAGAATATGAAAGATTAAACATGCCCCTTTCTCAAAAATCGTCAGTCCATAAAAAAGTTAAAGAAGAGGGCTTCGTATTCATTTGCCTGTCCTCATTCAATGTGTCTACTTCAATCACCTGATTTTTCTTTTCTTTGATTCTCATCTGCTCCTCTTTCTCTGTATTCCCACCTCACTTCTTTATGTAGGATGAATATATTGTTCTCTTGTTTTACTCTTAACTGTCTCTGCTCTTACTCTCTTGTGTGATTACTAAGCTGCACAAACAGGACTGAAATATAGTAAAAATAACTTAATAAGGATTTCCTATTCAGGAAAATTTGTCTTCAGTGGTGTTTGATGATTTCTCCCGAGGAAAAAAATACATTCACAGTCTTACCCTAATCATCTCTGAGTAAAACATTTCAAATTGGCCAAGCAGCTGCAAAATGAGAGCTGGAAACAGACATGAACAAAAAAGATTTCCTGCAGTGGTAAACACTATGATGCTTTTATATTGATAACACTCTGGGGGCAATTCCTGCATTTCTAGCAAAGGCCACTTAAAGTGCAGGTTAACAATAAAAAACCGAGCCCTTTTAAGACAGCACACGTGAATAACATGTTGGTTTGCATTCATCAATTTCCTTTAAGATTTTTCTATTTTTATAAACAGAAATAATATAGCTTGTGTCATTTGAAATTCCTGTGCAATATAATAAACTGTCTTAAAAATAGAGTATTGTGGCTGGGTGTGGTGGCTCACACCTGTAATCCCAGCACTTTGGGAGGCCGAGGTGGGTGGATCACATGGCCAGGAGTTCAAGACCAGCCTGGCCAATGTGGTGAACCCCATCTCTACTAAAACACAAAAATTAGTGGGGCATGGTGGCAGGCACCTATAGTTCTAGCTACCTGGGAGGGTGAGGCAGGATAATTGCTTGAACTCAGGAGAGATGGAGGTTACAGTGAGCCGAGATCGCGCCAATGCATTCCAGCCTGGGTGACAGAGCGAAACTCTGTCTCAAGAAAAAAAAAAAAAAAAAAAAAAAAAGTTGTGGGAATAGATTTATCAGAGAAAAAAAAAAAAAAAAAAAAAAGACTGTTGGAATTGGATTTGCAAGGAAATAAAACTTTATGTTACAAGAAGTTCTAACTGATGTATCAGAGAGAACAAAATACCCTAAAAATACTTCATGAAATGTTTACCCACTATTATTCCTATGAGAAGTAAAAGACTATATAACTCTCCCAGAATCTGGCCAAGTAACCTTAAATGATTCACTACTCTATGCAAAAAAAAAAAAGCCTTTAAATTTAAAATTTCAAATAAATTTTCATTCTATTATTTAGCAGAATTCACATTTAATATTTTAAAACTATGCATTAAATAACTTAGTTTATTTTTTTCTCTAATCTTTGAGGAAAAAAATAACTACACCAAAATGTACCATTGTATGCCATTTGGTTGCACGCATTCTCCTGGGATGCCAAATAATGACCCAGTTTAAGAAGCACAGGCCAAAGATGTCTTCTCAAGCAACTGAAGGTAAAAACCATATTGTTATTTTGGACAGGATACAGTGGATCCTCCACATACTGGATTACTGAATGTGTCTTAAAAGATGCTCATTCATTTGGTTAGTCAAACATTATTTATAAAGTGCTTGTTATGAGTTGCATTCTGTGGAAGAGGCTGGTAAGACAATCAGTGAAGGTGCTCCATGGTGCTTGCATTTTATGGAGACTTGTAGGCAATTAACAAGCTAGATGAACAAATAAAGCAGCCACCCAACCAGCCCACCAATAAGATAGTTACAGATTGCAACTAGGTATTGGCAGAAATATACATGGTGATGAGATAAAATTCTGGGAAGAAATCAGTTTTAATAACACAACCTGAGAAAGTCTCTTTGGGAAGGCAATGATTATGGTGTTGAGAGACAAAATTATTAACAAATATAGTCATAGATCTAACCGGCCTTTATTGCTGGGGCAACCTCCATTCTACAAAACAGAATGAAAGCTCTCTCTGGACAGTGGCAGAACAGTGGGTTTCATAAGGTGAAATCAAGGAAACTATAGAAAAAAAAAATGTATTTGTTAACATCAGGCTACTTCAGGTTAGTTTTTTTGCAAGGGTTAAAGCAAAGGGGACTTCCTTATTATACTGGCTCAGGTAGAATGGAATCTCCTGTGTTGAGGAAGGAACTGGTCTGTTTTTTTGTTTTTTGTTTTTTTTGAGATGGAGTCTCACTCTGTTGCCCAGGCTGGAGTGCAATGATGCTATCTCAGCTCACCGCAACCTCTGCCGCTGGGTTCAAGCAATTCTCCTGCCTCAGCCTCTCGAGTAGCTAGGATTACAGGTGCCCACCACCGCACCTGGCTAACTTTTGCATTTTTGGTAGAGATGGGTTTTCACCATGTTGGTCAGGCTGGTCTTGAACTCCTGACCTCAGGTGATTCACCCATGTCGGTCTCCCAAAGTGCTGGGATTACAGGCGTGAGCCATTGCGCTCAGCCAGAACTGGTCTGTTTTGAGATTCATCTGTTTCCTTAAAGTTGCAGTTTGTGTTATGTGGCATTCGGAATGAGTGACTCCATTTTAGTTTGGTCTGGTCTGTTGGGGCTTAAGGCAGAAGCTCAGTCCGAAACAATGGACTTTTATAATTTTTGTTTAACAGTGGTAAAATCTGAAACGAAAGAACCAAGTGTGCAAACTAGTGAATCCTAATCATATTTCTTATGGGTGAAAAGGTAGTTAAAAGCTAGAGATACTTTTTAAGTAGCTGATTATTGGATCTCCTTTGCCTATGGGTTTAGAAGGTAGCCAGAGCTGGTCTTAGCTATGACAGCTTTTCTTGGTTTCTATACGCAAAGCTAGGCTTTCAATGACTGCCATTTCATAGGTGCCACACTTTCTGGAGGGGTGCATCTTAAGAAAACAGTTCTGTACACTTTCACAGTAGTCTAACAGATTTTAGATATTAATTTTATTAGCACAGGTTTTATCAGAGAGTTCATATTTCAGAATCTCCTTATACTTGGTTTTGGTATGTACAGATCCTTATGCATGTTTTTCCAAGAAATCCTTATGCATGTTTTTCCTTATGCATGTATTTCTTGAAAAGAAATAGTGAATTTGCACGAAGAATTGAAACAATTCTTTTAATTATACTAGCAAAGAGTTAAGGATGCATACCCCATCTACTTTAGGCAGTTTTAGTAACAGAAAAATTGTGATTGAATCCAAATATGGAGGCCAGTTTGCCTCCTAAAGGCCTTTTCCTGCCATAATTCCTGCTCCTCACCTTCCTGCATCAGCTGACCTGAGCAACCTAGTGTAAGTAATAATCCACCCGCAGCCTCTGGGAGCACAGTATAAAAATTATTTCCTAGCCTGATACAAAGCTTCATAACAACCTTTCCTTTCTTATCCCTGTGATTTTAAGGAAAGTATAATATCTATTAAATGTTATCAAATCCAACCACATTGATGCCTTGATGGGAACTGAGACTATTATCACACTCTTAATTCTGCTAATAATTTTAGTAATGCATTACAGCAGAATGTTCTATAAAATTTTACCTTTTATGTCTTATGTCAAAATGATGTATTTCTTTTCATTCTATAAAGCTGCAATTCCGGTATTATTTAGCTAAGAATACCTGATAAAGAAAGTCACCTTTTCAAGATGTTAAATTATTTCTACTCATTCTCCTTGCAAGGCAAAATTATCCCAATCTGCAAAATCTGCTGTGTGGTTTTGACCAAATGTCCCCAAATGATTCTCATCATATTGTTATCAGCAATAATGCATAAAAAGCACAATTTTATGTATGCCTTATAATTTACAATTCTCTCAAGGGGAACACTCTTCCTATAAATATTTCTTAAGTAGTTTATATTCCATAAATAAATGTTGAGTTTAAAGAAGAAAATACTGTTATTTGTTCAATTATTGTATATTGTCTGAAACAGTCTTTACTAGGTGGACTAGTTTACCAACCCCTAGTATTGTGTTCAGTTAGGTAACTTAGCGGACACTTGCTATTATCTAAGGCAGTACATTCCATTGTTACCAAGTACCTTCAGGTGTTTCTAAAGCACATTCAATTCAGGGCACGTAACCTAAACTGTGCTAGTTTATTGGGTTGCTTTATGATTATTAAAATCAATGTTACAGAAAAAATTTCGACATAAACTACTTTCAATAAAAGGGACTTAAATGTTGTCATCAGCTGTCTATAGCTAATGGGTTGGTGACCAGCTTAATTTCTGCATTGGAACAGGTTTAAGAGATGTGCTCTACAATTAACTTGAGGAGTCAGAATTGCTTTATCAAAACAGTGGATTTAGTTTAGGAAAATTATACATTATATGTAGAAGTTTCTTGATAATAACATTATGTGCAATGAAATGATTTTCAATGACAGAACAATTTTCCGTTGTTTAAGGCTAATCACTGAGTTTTAAGGGTAAGTATTCGTTTTCTTTCTACCTCTGTCATTATTACTTTCATAAAAATGTATAAATTTCTCCTGGTGTGTCATTATTTATAATTAAGTATTTTTAAAAAGAAGACTCAGATGAAATTTAAAAGGTGAATAATTTATTTAGAAAATTGCTTTTTTTTTTTTTGGTTTCTGTCAGAGTTTGTGTATTCCAAGCAGTGTGCCATTTTGGTGTATCCCTAATACAAGCAAAAAGCTTATGCAGTTTAAAAAATTGAAGTACTTAAAAAATTTTTCCTCCAAATAATTTTAACTTAGTGGTTTCAGAAAGAATTCCAGGAAACATTCTACAAACTTTCATTGCTAGAGTAAATGGAAAGCAGCAAAAGAATCCAGTGGAGCAGGGAAATTCAATGCAATTATTATTATTATTATTATTATTATTATTATTATTTCTTGTTGCATTGCACTTTATCTACCAACTGATAGCTGAGTCAAGATTTTATAGAAACCTGGGATTCCTGGATTGGATAAATCCACTTGATCAATACAACTAAAGTAACTTCAAATGTTTAGCATTTCTATTTTTGGAAAAAAAATGATACAGCTCAACCAAGCAACATGAAGTGATTGTCAAATTATCACAGAGAAGTTATCAAAAATTTTACAAATTTTAATAGTATTTGAACGTCTGAGGTTTTGGTAAGAAAGCACTTTGCTAAAAAGGGAAATTTGAAGTAAGGAAAAGAAACAGAAATTATTGAACAGTTTGTCTTAGTATTTTTCCAAATCCTTATTCATTATTCCAGCAGCTAGCTTGGTTAGGATAGATTCATTAAAAGCAAATATTTTCTTCAAAGACTTGGAACTCACTACTAACATAAATATTCATTTTTAGAAGCATATACCTTGCCATTTCCATGGTAATTTCAAATATGCCTTTCTATGTTAAACAGAACAACATCTGCTTTTTTTTTTTTCATTGGTAAAAACAAAAGGAAGTTGGAAGGAGAAAAAAACAGAGAAAGGAAGTAATTTGGTAAAACTAAAAAGAGATGAGGCCTCTAGTGAAGGCTTTCTTGCACTTTTGTATAAAATCTTATGACTTATGCTAGAAATAGATACCCATCAAATTTGTTTTCCTAGTAAGTAGTAGCTTTAGGTTCTCTGTCAATGTTTAACCCCGTTATAATAATTTATTCATTGAAAACTTTATACCAGTTGCCCAAATATGCCCCAACTTGAATTTCCTCTTAACAGATTTCTTTGCATTATAGAAAACGATTCTTGGGAATGAAGATCTGAAACACAGAAAATGAGAAAAGGACAAAATACATGTTAAACAAGAAAAAAATTAAGAAAGAGTCATAGAAATTATTTTAATATTCAAATTCTATTTCTCTCTACAGCTTATCATGCTACCTAAAAGAAGGAGGCTAAGGATATAAGCACCCCTGAAAATCCCAAAACTTTCTTGTCATTTTCCACAAGGAATTATCTAGAAAGAGATGAAAACTGACTTCAGATTGAAAAGCAGTATGAATATAAATAAACATACTGTTTGAATACAATTCTGTAATAAGTTTCAAGCTAAAATATCATCAAACACCCAAGCATATGGAAAGATTAACAGTATAAGTATGTCCTTAAAATATGTCTCTCTAAATATTATTGTAACACAGATATGTTAGCTTTTAACTGCGCCTTGAAAAGAAAAAGTATAATTTTGAACTAACCTATTAGGAAAATATATATCCTTCATAAAATTGACAGTTTTTGATATTGTGCAGTTTATTTTTTAATGTAAAATGTTCAGAGCATTTAGATAAGGATTGTATAACAACAGAATACTCAGGGTGCTTATTTAAATTATACTGTACATTGAGACCTCTTGTGATAATATAAGTGATAAATACACATCTCTGATTGAAGGAATCAGTTTCCTTCACCAGAAAATTAATTTAGTCATAATCAGCGATCTATAAACTGAGTTGATTGACTTCAGGTTTTTAAGGCAAGACATCAAATAACATTATAGTTCTCAACTACTACAATAAAATGTCCTTATGAATTTAAAATATTTTATAGGCTTTCAGTAAAACTTATTCATAAAATTTCAATCGCTACCATAAACTACATGATTTTTTATGATCACGGCTTTTATCTAATCCTTTAACCTCATCCACTGTTTATTTTCTTTTAGTTCACTATGCTATAGTTCCTGGGTTTCCTTCAGTTCTTTATACACTCTTGGCCTGGATTATTCCTCCTCAACTCTCCCTAATTCTTTCTCTCTCTCTCTCTCTCTCTCTCTCTCTCTCTCTCTCTCTC
>NW_016829751.1:1822-8776 GCF_001698545.2 Rhinopithecus bieti | reverse complement strand
TTATTATTATTATTATTATTATTTCTTGTTGCATTGCACTTTATCTACCAACTGATAGCTGAGTCAAGATTTTATAGAAACCTGGGATTCCTGGATTGGATAAATCCACTTGATCAATACAACTAAAGTAACTTCAAATGTTTAGCATTTCTATTTTGGAAAAAAAATGATACAGCTCAACCAAGCAACATGAAGTGATTGTCAAATTATCACAGAGAAGTTATCAAAATTTTACAAATTTTAATAGTATTTGAACGTCTGAGGTTTTGGTAAGAAAGCACTTTGCTAAAAGGGAAATTTGAAGTAAGGAAAAGAAACAGAAATTATTGAACAGTTTGTCTTAGTATTTTCCAAATCCTTATTCATTATTCCAGCAGCTAGCTTGGTTAGGATAGATTCATTAAAAGCAAATATTTTCTTCAAAGACTTGGAACTCACTACTAACATAAATATTCATTTTTAGAAGCATATACCTTGCCATTTCCATGGTAATTTCAAATATGCTTTCTATGTTAAACAGAACAACATCTGCTTTTTTTTTTTCATTGGTAAAACAAAAGGAAGTTGGAAGGAGAAAAAAACAGAGAAAGGAAGTAATTTGGTAAAACTAAAAGAGATGAGGCCTCTAGTGAAGGCTTTCTTGCACTTTTGTATAAAATCTTATGACTTATGCTAGAAATAGATACCCATCAAATTTGTTTTCCTAGTAAGTAGTAGCTTTAGGTTCTCTGTCAATGTTTAACCCCGTTATAATAATTTATTCATTGAAAACTTTATACCAGTTGCCCAAATATGCCCCAACTTGAATTTCCTCTTAACAGATTTCTTTGCATTATAGAAAACGATTCTTGGGAATGAAGATCTGAAACACAGAAAATGAGAAAAGGACAAAATACATGTTAAACAAGAAAAAAATTAAGAAAGAGTCATAGAAATTATTTTAATATTCAAATTCTATTTCTCTCTACAGCTTATCATGCTACCTAAAAGAAGGAGGCTAAGGATATAAGCACCCCTGAAAATCCCAAAACTTTCTTGTCATTTTCCACAAGGAATTATCTAGAAAGAGATGAAAACTGACTTCAGATTGAAAAGCAGTATGAATATAAATAAACATACTGTTTGAATACAATTCTGTAATAAGTTTCAAGCTAAAATATCATCAAACACCCAAGCATATGGAAAGATTAACAGTATAAGTATGTCCTTAAAATATGTCTCTCTAAATATTATTGTAACACAGATATGTTAGCTTTTAACTGCGCCTTGAAAAGAAAAGTATAATTTTGAACTAACCTATTAGGAAAATATATATCCTTCATAAAATTGACAGTTTTGATATTGTGCAGTTTATTTTTTAATGTAAAATGTTCAGAGCATTTAGATAAGGATTGTATAACAACAGAATACTCAGGGTGCTTATTTAAATTATACTGTACATTGAGACCTCTTGTGATAATATAAGTGATAAATACACATCTCTGATTGAAGGAATCAGTTTCCTTCACCAGAAAATTAATTTAGTCATAATCAGCGATCTATAAACTGAGTTGATTGACTTCAGGTTTTAAGGCAAGACATCAAATAACATTATAGTTCTCAACTACTACAATAAAATGTCCTTATGAATTTAAAATATTTTATAGGCTTTCAGTAAAACTTATTCATAAAATTTCAATCGCTACCATAAACTACATGATTTTTTATGATCACGGCTTTTATCTAATCCTTTAACCTCATCCACTGTTTATTTTCTTTTAGTTCACTATGCTATAGTTCCTGGGTTTCCTTCAGTTCTTTATACACTCTTGGCCTGGATTATTCCTCCTCAACTCTCCCTAATTCTTTCTCTCTCTCTCTCTCTCTCTCTCTCTCTCTCTCTCTCTCTCTCCCTCCCTCCCCACACATTCTCTCTCTCTCTCTCTCCCTCCCCACACATGCGCACACACACACTCACACATACACATTATTATATTCTATTGGCATGGCTGGCCTCTTTTTCTCATCTCTTTCATTTTAGCCTTAATGACATATACAACCTAGTATCTATTTTCTGCTTTTCTCTATCCATCCATTGCATATTTTGTTTGTAAGTGGAATTAGACAGTTTCAAGAGAAGAGGTGCCAAAGGAAGAAACAGAGGCCAGAATCAGTATAAAGTGCCTGTCTTACAGTAGGTCTCTTAAGCAATTTTTGAGAATCACAGAGAAAGGTGATTGGGGTAAAAACAGTGGAAAAATTCCAGAGGACTTTTATGGGACCCTAGGCACAAGCAGAACTGCTTTGGGAGTCCTGGTGACAAACTGAAGCACAAGCTACAGAATCACACTCACTCTTCAAACAAAAATCCCAATATGTACACATGCACATCTTCACAGATGCCAACACACTTTCAGTAGCCCAAAGATTGAGAACTTCAGAACTCTAGGAATAAGAGCCTAAACAAATACTTTGATACTTGCACCATCTTAAACTTCTTTAAATAGCTTTCTAGAGAATTGGTGGTTATGTATGAGTTGGAGCAGGAGTTTTATTATGGCTTTTACCAAGGGATAATTGGAACTGGCAGACTCGTATGTGAACACAATACAGCCTTTATTTTGGAAATTGCAGAAAACATTTTTGGCTGGGGAGTGATGGTGACTCTTTGCCTCTTTCTGGATGAGGACTCACAAACCAGTAGATATTTGGCCTATAAAAAATTATACATGGTTATTAGCCTTCACAATTTTCTTGCCATTTATTATGTTTCGAGCAAATTAATGTTAAATTGTCTGATAAATTTAGATAGCATGACTCAAAACACAGGTATCATTTAAGTAAGAATTGCTCCTAAAATTTGTATTAATACCTGTAAGCATATTTATGAAAACAAAACAAACACACAAATGAGTAAATATGACTTCCAAAACTGTGCTCATGGAAGACCTAGATTCCTGTAACAGCTTGCATGTTTTGCCTGTGACAGCTGCATGAATTGGTGTCAAACACGGGGATTGTCCCTTACCACAAGTAACATGGAAATCCAACTGTTTATCTCTTTAGAACATGCGAATATGTCGCATTCCTATAACTAGAATTACTTTATCTTTCATATTTTATCCAAAGGGAACCTACAAGTTGCATTCTTGTGGCAATATGAGCATAAAAGTCAAACATGCTACACAAAAAGCTGTACAATTTCACATATGCTGAGGAATCTTACTCTCTGGTGAACGCTCAGAGAAGCAAACTTAAAATAATTCTTCACAAAACAGATTGTGAAAAGTTAATGAGATTAGGCTTATTATTTCACAATATATTGGTATTCTTTTACAATGTATACTAATACAATATCTAAATTTTCATTATATACAATGGGTCAAATTCTATTAGAATACAAATGTATTTTTGAAGACCGACTTTTGGAGTAATACATTTTATCCTATAAAAGTCATATTAAAAAATGCATTGCCGCCGGGCTCGGTGGCTCACAGCCTGTAATCCCAGCCACTTTGGAGGGCCGATGACGGGTGATCCACGATGTCAGGAAGATCGGAACATGCCTGGCTAACACGGTGAAACCGCCCGTCTCTACGAAAAATACAAAAAACTAGCCGGGCCCCCCCCCCGATGGTGGGGCCCCTGTAAGTCCCAGCTACTCCGAGGGCTGTAGGAGGGAGAATGGGTGTAAACCCCTGGAGGCGGAGCTTGCAGTGGAGCTGAGATCCAGCCACTGCCACTCCAGCTGGAGACAGACCAGACCCGTCTCAAAAAAAAAAAAAAAAAAAAAAAAAAAATGCATTGCTCATTATATATTCAACCTCGTCCTTCCTAATGCGTTTCTTATTAACAGATTAAATACATTTTAGGCCGGCGCGGTGGCCTCAACCTGTAATCCCCAGCACTTTGGAGGCAGGCGGGTGGATCACGAGGCAGAGATGAAACCATCCTGGCTAACATGTGTGAAACCCCGTCTCTACGAAAAATACAAAAAACTAGCCCGGCGAGGTGGCGGCGCGCTGTAGTCCCAGCTACTCGAGGCCTGAGGCGGGAGAATGCCTAACCCGGAGGCGGAGCTTGCAGTGAGCTGAGATCCGTCACTGCACTCCACCTGGGCGACACAGCAAGAAGTCCATCTCAAACAAACAACAAAAAACAAAAAAGATACATTTTAAAAACCTCATGATTTAAAAAACATAAAATTATAGATGCTAGATTAAATACTCTAAATAAGTAGGATTGTTATTACAACTTTAATTTGATCTTTTAAGATAGCCAGTGGGCTCCATCCACTTGGAAAGATAAATAGTTTCATATTCTAAGAATTACTAATTGCCTGAAAACTATGTGAGATATTATAGTATTAAACAGATTCTTACAATATATTTTCTAAACCTTTTTGAATATTGTTTAGTCGTTCTCACACTGCTATAAAGAATTCTGAGACCCGGGTAATTTATGGAAAAAAAAAAAAACAGGTTAATTGACTCAGATTCTGCAAGCTGCACAGGACGCCACCGCGGTGGGGGAGGCTCAGGAAAGTTACGTCAAGGTAACGGGCAGCAGGCGTGTTTACTATGGCAGAGCAGGTGAGAGAGAGAAGAAGGGGAAGTGCCACACGCTTAACATCAGATTCATTGAAGAGCTAACTCACTACCTAAGAACAGCAAGGGGAAATCTCCCACATGATCCAGTAACCTCCTACTAGTTTCCTACCCTAACACTAGGGATTTAAAATTCACAATGAATTCGGTGGGAACAGATCCAAACTAAATCAACACAATTATATTTCAGTCAAATTCTACTCTTTATATTATGGTTCCTTGAAAATTATTGTATGTGTGAAAGGTACACAGTTATTTATTATAATAAATTTTTCTTTTTTTTTTTTTTGAGATGGAGTCTCGCTTTCAGCCAGCTGATGCAGTGGCTTGATCTCGGCTCACTGCACTCCGCTCCCGATTACACCATTCTCCTCCTCAGCCTCCTGAGTAGCTGGGACTACAGTCGCCTCGCCACTATGCCTGGCTAATTTTTCTATTTTTTTAGTAGAGACAGGTTTCACTGTGTTAGCACGGATCTCTTCCATCTCCTGACCTCGTGACCGCCAGCCCTCGGCCTCCCAAAGCTGCGCTGGATTACAGGCGTGAGCACCGCGCCCACCTATATAAACAATTTTTAGATCAACATGTATCAAGTTCATATCAATTTTATTATATAATGTTTACTTTTCTCATCTATACACTTAATTGGTTTTCACTCTATATTAAGTAGATTTAGAGAATATCCTCTTAGAACTGCAAATGGATTTTTAGTAAACTAAAAAATCCCTGTGTTAAGATTTTCCCTTACAATTTGGTCAGCCTGTTAATAAAGAAAACAAATAATGAGGATTAACAGTCTGTGGAGGAAGCACAGTCACCAAGAATAAAAATTATAGAATGTGAGAGAACAAGGCAATTTCAATGGGTGTAGAGGAGTAGTAGGAACTAGAAGACTGGGTACTATTAAATCAAATTTAGCCTAAAGCTGCCTCCTTACATATTTTAGGCTAGGCCTAAAGGTTTTACTGTACATTGTGAACTATAACAAGTGAAAGTATAAACAGAACGTAGCCTGCACTTGTGCCAATCACCGAGTTTTGGCCAATCAAATATAGCCAACTGTTCGAATAAGGCAAACTCCATCTGTAACCAATCCAGTTATTTCTGTACCTCACTTCCATTTTCTGTACCTCACTTCCGCTTTCCCTGTGTCACTTTCCTTTTTCTGTCCATAAATCTTCCACCACGTGGTTGCGCTGGAGCCTCTGAGCCTAGGCTGTCTCCGGTGGCTGCCCAATTGGCCAGTCGTTCTTTGCTTAATTAAAACTCTTTTAACTTTAATTCAGCTGAAGTTTTTCTTTTATCAGTATGTTTATAAGGTGACAGTTTTCTTTTATCAGTATGTTTATAAGGTGGCAGTTTTTATCAGTATGTTTATAGAACTGGCAGGATACTGTACGATGAAGAACAGGTGAGGTGGATAGGAGACATAGAATCAAGGATGTGTTGGTCAGGCTGGAGGTGCTCTCCCTCAGAAAATTGTAGCTTTTGTATTTCTTAAAGCAAACAAAGAGTTAAGTTGCTGTTGATCAACTGTTCAAGTACTTTAGTGATCAAACAGAAGTATCACAATGGCTGCACAAAATCGTTTAAAGAAAATCAGGCCATACTAGATTTCTCAAATGTAATATAAAGAGTTTTGACTATTTTTTGCTGAGAATTCCTTCAATGCTAAATTATAAGATCTATCACCTGGAAGATCAACGTTTCCCTTAACTGTTTAATTATTCTTCTCTTATCTTCGATCTATTTTCTTGAATTGTTTTCTCAAATTAAAATACCACATCTGTCCAAATAATTGAAGATATGAAGGCACTCGTTTTTCAGATAAAGCTGGGATGATATTTTACCTATAATTTCCAGGGCACTCTCATGTTTTGCTTTGTTTCTTGCTTGCTTTTTTGACTAACATGTAAAATCGGGCCAGTGTCTCCAGGGAAAACCCTATAATGGCTTCTGGGTATAATTCCTGAGTTATAAGTGAGAGCTCACAGCTTATCATTTCTAGGAGAAACATTGAAATACAGAAACCCTTGTGGCTGAAGTCTTTCAGAGTGTCTAAATGATTTCTTTAACATGCAAAATTTCTTCCCTAGAACATCCGCTACCATCAAATTAGATGTTGTTCATCACTCTAAGAGCAACTTTTCAATTATATATTTGCACTTGTTTAAATAAAAAAAACAGAGCATCAAAGGAAAAATTCTGCAGATTCCTTTTGTCCTTTTTTATTATTTTTTATTTATGTTTTTTTTAAATTATTACACTTGGCCGGGAGCGGTGGCTCAAGCCTGTAATCCCAGCACTTTGGGAGGCCGAGGCGGGTGGATCACAAGGTCAGGAGGTCGAGACCATCCTGGCTAATACG
>NW_016829751.1:0-1104 GCF_001698545.2 Rhinopithecus bieti | reverse complement strand
TTTCCTGACTTTTTTTTTTTTGAGACAGAGTCTCACTCTGTTGCCCATGCTGGAGTGCAGTGGTGCAATCTTAGCTCACTGCAAGCTCTGCCTCCTGGGTTCACGCCATTCTCCTGCCTCAGCCTCCCGAGTAGCTGGGACTACAGGTGCACACTGGCACCCCTGGCTAATTTTTTTGTATTTTTAGTAGATACAGGGTTTCACCGTGTTAGCCAGGATGGTCTCCATCTCCTGACCTCATGATCCATCCGCCTTGGCCTCCCAAACTGCTGGGATTACAGGCATGAGTCACTGTGCCTGGCCATTTCCTGACTTCTTAATGATCGCCATTCTAACAGGCATGAGATGGTATCTCATTGTGGTTTTGATTTGCATTTCTCTAATGACCAGTGATGATGAGCTTTTTTTCATATGTTTTTTGGCTGAATAAATGTCTTCTTTTGAGAAGTGTCTGTTCATATATTTTGCCCACTTTTCGATGGGGTGGTTGTTTTCTTGTAAATTTGTTTAAGTTCTTTGTAGATTCTGGATATTAGCCCTTTGTCAGATGGATAGATGGCAAAAATGTTCTCCCATTCTGTAGGCTGCCTGTTCACTCTGATGATAGTTTCTTTTGCTGTGCACAAGCTCTTTACTTTAGTTAGATCCCATTTGTCAATTTTGGCTTTTGTTGCCGTTGCTTTTGGTGTTTTAGTCATGAAGTCTTTGCCCATGCTTATGTCCTGAATGGTATTGCCTATGTTTTCTTCTAGAGTTTTTATGGTTTTAGGTCTTACATTTAAGTATTTAATCCATCTTGAGTTAATTTTTGAGTAAGGTGTAAGGAAATGGTCCAGTTTCAGTTTTCTGCATATGGCTAGTTAGTTTTCCCACACCATTTATTAAGTAAGGAATCCTTTCCCCATTGCTTGTTTTATTGGGTTTGTCAAAGATCAGATGGTTGTAGACGTGTGGTGTTTATGTGAGGCCTCTATACAGTTCCATTGGTCTATATATCTGTTTGATATCAGTACCTTACTGTTTTGGTTACTGTAGCCTTGTAGTATAGTTTGAAGTCAGGTAGCGTGATGCCTCCAGCTTTGTTTTTTTGCTTAGGATTGTCTT
>NW_016829750.1:7246-8259 GCF_001698545.2 Rhinopithecus bieti | reverse complement strand
ACTGCATCTGGCCTCAGCCTTTCCTTTATAAATTGCCCAACCTTTATAGCAGCATAAAACAGCTTAGGCTGGGCATGTTGGCTTATGTCTGTAATCCCAGCACATTGGGAGGCCGAGGCGGGCATATCACTAGGTCAGGAGTTTGAGACCACCCTGATCAACAAGGTGAAACCCCATCTCTACTAAAAATACAAAAATTAGCCAGGTGTGATGGCGTGCACCTGTAGTCCCAGCTACTCAGGAGGATGAGGCAGGAGAATGGCTTGAACCCAGGAAGCAGAGGTTGCAGTGAGCCAAGATTGGACCACTGCACTCCAGCCTGCGTGACTGAGCAAGACTCGGTCTATAAATAAATAAATAAATAAATAAATAAAACAGCCTAAGGCTGGGTGCAGTGGTTCACACCTGTAATCCCAGCACTTTGGAAGGCCAAGGCTGGTGGATCACTTGAGACTGGGAGTTCGAGACCAACCTGGCCAACATGGTAAAACCCCATCTCTACTAAAAATATAAAAATTAGCTGAGCGTGGTGGCACATGCTTGTATTCCCAGCCACTTGGGAGGCTGAGACAGGAGGATCATTTGAACCTGGGAGGCAGAGGTTGCAGTGAGTTGAGATAGTGCTATTGCACTCCAGCCTGGGTGATTTGAAAAAAAGAAAGAAAGAAAAAGAAAAAGAAAGGAATCAAAGCATACCACTACAAAAAAATTCAACAAATCACAAAGGAAGAAAGCAAGATTGAAAGAAAGAAACAACAAAGTAGTCAGTAAATAATTAACAAAATGACAACAGTAAGTCCTTACCTATCAATAAATACTTTACCTGTCAATAATTACTTTAAATGTAAATGAATTAAATTATCCAATCAAAAGACAGAGTAGCTGAATGGATTTTAAAAAAACAGATCCAACAATATGCTACTTACAAGAGACTCATTTTAGCATTAAAGGGACACACAGACTAAAAGTGAAGGGATGGAAAAAGATATTTCTTTTTTTTTTTTTTTTTTTTT